>NC_051398.1:4140018-4147518 GCF_015228065.2 Penaeus monodon | reverse complement strand
TGTTTTTTTATATTCAGTAAAAGGATGGAACATTTTTCGTTTGTTTGTTTTTCCCTTATACTTTTTGCATAGTAGTTGGGATTATTAATATTTTCTGTTGTTATTATTATCATTATTACTATTATTATTATTATTACTGTTGTTGTTGTTGTTTTTATTATTGTTATTATTATTATTATTATTATTATTATTGTTATTTCTTTAGATCTGCTAATTAAAATCAAACACCGGGTCACTACCAGCGACCTGGGGTGATTGAAGTTTGAGGCAATGGAACACCAACAAAAAAACATGCACTTAACTTTTGCAACAGGTTTCCCGAGTGCATAGCAAACCAATACATTACCTCATTATACTCTTCCCTTGTCCACTACCTTCTATTAGCTTATGTTCACACCATGTCCTGATATGGAACCCCCATATCTCACACAGTTTCCCAGGACAATGATATTTACCACCTCTTCACATACCTTACCTTACATATTAGGTGTTAATACCAGCTTAGAACATATTCACTCACAATACCTTCCGTTTCGATGGTTCCCTTGCACCCTCTGGCATGACGACAGTACCTGCTCATTCTTCATTAGTTGCAGGCACCGATTTGCAGTCAGAGTTTGATCCTGTGTCGACTTAATTGGAATTTCTGTGTCCTTGGTGTTTCCTTCCTGCAAGCAATGTTAACTGAAATGACGCCATTTCTTTGCTATTTTGTGAAACTGGGAAGTTCTTTGTTTGAGCTCGTTGTTGTTGTTATTATTATCTTGGTATCATTATTATTGTTATTATTATTATTATTGTTGTTGTTATTATTATTATCTTGTTATCGTTGTTATTATTATTGTCTTGTTATTGTTGTTTTTATAATTATCTTGTTATTATCATGTCATTATTGTTATTATTATTATTATTATTATTATTATTATTATTATTATTATTATTATTATGCACTGCTACAACAATTTTCATCACCATCCCCCCATTCCTTTTTGCTTCCTTTTCCTTTTTTCTTTTTAGCATATCTTTAAGCTTCATAGCACTCCATCCTTAGATTGCAGTCAGTCGTGGCCTCCCTCTTCTTTCTCCTTCTAGTGATTTACTACTGAAGCTTTCTCGTTCTTTTTCACATTTCTATTATTCTGTCAGCATTTCCTGTCTCTTCTACGGTTCTTCCTCTAACTTTATTGGTATTCTGCACAGTGTATGAAGTATTAAGTAGTCTCCTGTATTCAAAGCTGGTAATCCTCATCTGCATATCTTTGTCTAACTTCCACGACAAACATCCGTGCAGTGCAGTTGATATGGTGTTGCAGATGATAGTTCTAAATAATCTTATCTTTATCTCGGTTGAAATATTTCTATTTTTCCATATAACTTCTTAATTCAGGCATTATCGCCAGCGGTGTAGGAATTCTAGCCTTGATTTTTTTTTTTTTTTACAACCTTCTAATATCTGCGTTTCTAGTTATTCAAATATGTGGACAAATATGTGGAATTCCATTACAAAGTTAAATGATGACTTTATCTAATCCATCAGTAAATGTTCGTCCTCATAACAGGCAATCGAATCCAATTTCTCCTTCTAAACTTACATTGCTTTCTAAAAAAAATATGGTACATTACGAGCACTTGTTCCAAGAAAATTATTAACAGGCAAGGAGATAAAGAGACCCCTTGCCTCACTCCAACAGATGTTTTGAACCTTTTCTCATGGATGTTATCAATAAGAATTGCATTCTCTGTTCGTCAGTATCGTGTGATAAACTCTATTCATGTTGGCAAGTGTAGAAAAAGGTTTTAATGAGAATGAATATCTTTACAATACAAGAGATATATTCGACCGGTTTCGCTTATATTTTCGTCAGAAATACAATATCTTCACAATACATCACGATATTTCACAATATATCTTCGCCAGAAATACACGTGTTTCTGACGAAGATGTAATCGAATCCGGTCAAATACATCTCTTGTATTGTGAAGATATTCATTCTCATTCATACCTTTTCTATAGTGTGATGCTCATATCTACAGGTTTATGGTGTATGTTATTTGCCTTGTCACTGATGGAGTTCAAAATACTTTCTGACGTAAACTGTCATATGTTTTTTTATATTCAGTAAAAGGATGGAACATTTTTCGTTTGTTTGTTTTTCCCTTATACTTTTTGCATAGTAGTTGGGATTATTAATATTTTCTGTTGTTATTATTATCATTATTACTATTATTATTATTATTACTGTTGTTGTTGTTGTTTTTATTATTGTTATTATTATTATTATTATTATTATTATTATTATTATTATTGTTATTTCTTTAGATCTGCTAATTAAAATCAAACACCGGGTCACTACCAGCGACCTGGGGTGATTGAAGTTTGAGGCAATGGAACACCAACAAAAAAACATGCACTTAACTTTTGCAACAGGTTTCCCGAGTGCATAGCAAACCAATACATTACCTCATTATACTCTTCCCTTGTCCATTTAAGTCTTATTTTCTTTTGATTGTTAGAACAAAAATGGATGAACCGCAGGGCCAGGGGTTGGAGCTAACCCGTCCTAGTGACCTGGCGGATTCTGACTAATGGAAGAGGTAGACTCAGTTCTACCCTGGGGGATGCGCCCCTTGTTGATCCGTGCGACGCTTTTTCACCCACCTCCTACTCTTACTTGAGAGGCAGGATGCATTTTAGCCCCACTGCCAAGAAGCTGGATATCCCGCGCTAACCTCCAATTGGCATGTCCAGGTCCCCGCGGGCACGGTGTTTGACGAACCACTTAGCGCCCTGCGGACATCATGTAGCCGACTAGGTCTTTATACTGGGGCGGTTGAGCAGTGATCCTTCCCCAGGGGAGTAGTTGTTTAGGCAATCATTGCTGGTTATATTATATTTTTTTCATTTGTCTCTTATTGTATAGTTATCAGTATCGTATCTTTATGCAAAAGTATATATTTCATGATAACGGATAGGAATGAAACAGCGGGTATTATACATACATATTTTTTTATATTATTTTTTGATATGTACTTAATAATATGACATTAATATGACATCAATATGACTGACATTTCTGCAATACAAGTGTTCACAAAACATTAAAAGATATTTGGTCTAATTGACGTCCTTCCCGGCGGTGCCCTGCGGCAAATTGCTCATGATCAGCGATTCCGCCTCTTGTTCTTGCGGCTGGGCAAGGGCGCAAAGGCGGGCGTCTGCGGCTCCCGCACGAGGCGCTGCAGCAGCGCGCGCACGTCCGCCAGCTCGGGCCGCTTGGAATGGTCGTCACGGGACGCCCTTGCCGCCACCTCCTTCAGCCCCTTGGCCACGCTCTTCATGTGCTGGTACATGTCCTTGAGGACTAGCCCCAGCCCCACCAGGTCGCACTCGAGGCTCATGGGAAGGCCCTCCTCCAAGCAGGGACACGCCCACTCCACGCCGCCGAACTAGCCGAGCGGGTGGCTGCCGCCCACGGGCTGCGTGAGGCCGAAGTCCACCACGTGGACCTTGGTCACCTGCCCCTTCCTGGCCGTCTCCACCACGACGTTGTCCGCCTTCAAGTCGCAGTGGAGGAAGCCCGCATCGTGGATCTCCTGCAGCGCCTCCGTCACCTTGAGGGCGGCGTTGAGGATGTCGCGGTCCGACGGCCGCTGCTTGGACACTATGAGGCCAAGGAGGTCCTGGCGGCCGCAGGAGGTCATGAGGAAGGCGGGCATCTCCGGGCAGTAGGCCAGGGGGATGGGCGCTCCGCCCGCGTCCCCCAGCTTCTCCAGGATCGCCCTGTCCATCTCCAGGGACTCGGCCTCGTCCTTGGTGTTGCCCACCTTGAGGGCGCAGTCCTTGCCCTCGAAGCTGACGCGGAAGACGGAGCCGAAGCAGCCCTGGCCGAGGCACGCCCTGGCCGAGGCACGCCCTGGCCGAGGCACGCCCTGGCCTGGTGCATCAGCGCCGTCGTCTGGTACTTGGAAAGGCGTCGCACTGCCACTGCCATAATTATTATTATTATTATTATTATTATCATTATTATTATTATTATTATTATTATTATTATCATTATTATTATTATTATTATTATTATTATTATTATTATTATTATTATTATTGTTGCTGTTGTTGTTGTTTTTGTTGTTTCGCGAAAATTATAATGTACAAAAAAAAAAGATAAATAATAATAAATAAATAAATAATAAATAAAATACTGGATTATACGAATTTCACATTTCTAGATTTGCTCGTCTAATCCGCCATATTAAAAATGATAATAATAAATAAATAAAAATAAATAAAAACAATTCTTCGCTTTTCTACGCTTGTTCTCCCCCCCCCCCCCCCCATCTATCCATTTCCCGAGGTGACTTTGATTAATTGATTGTGATAAGCTAGAAAATAATAGCCTTTTATCATATGCGGCCATTTTCCTTTTGCAATATGGTTATACCGCTGGACGACATGACCTAGGGATTCCTAAATTTAGCAGGATATTTATGAGAGGTTTCGGTAAGGAATCGTTGAATATATACGCATAGATAATTTAATAAGATAAACAGAATGTCGTAAAAAATAATTCCTAAATGGATGCGTGTGCGAACGTACGAGTCACTAATCTTGATACGAGAACAGATTACGTTCGTAGTCCTTCAGTTAGCGACTTCCAAAATCAGCCTAAAGCTCAAATGATAAAATGGACAATATGTCCCAAATAATAAATTCCTAAATATATAATTAGATGTATATATACGAACCAGTGACAGATTAACAAATTAGGCTCGTAGTCCTTAAACCAGTGACACCTCCACCAAAAATCAGTAAAAAACACAAATGCCCAAATAAACAACAAATGCCAAATGCCAGAATGAACAATAAATCCCAAATAATAATCCCTAAATATATAAGTACACGTATGAACACGAACCACGTATGCACACGAAAACAGATTACGCTCGTAGTCCTTAAACCAGCGACTCCCTTCCCCCCTCCCCCCCCATCAAAATTCAGTAATAACCACAAATGCCAAAATAAACAACAAATCCGTTTTCTTTGCAGAGACTTTTCTCCATTCTCCTGGTGGTGTGTCTGACCTCTCTTTTCGCCTTCTACTACACCTCCGTCAAATCCACGCCCATCGGCTTCAGTATAGATTCTTTAGACGCGCGGGAACTTAAAAAACTTTCGGCCGCCCTTCAGCATGAGGAGTAAGACTATTGCTTGTGTTTTTTTTTTGTGATGCAAATAAAATAAAATACAATGTAAAGGAAGAACAAGAAAACACAAGGATATGGCATATTCTCGTGTTTTCTTGTTCTAAAATTCGTTTTTTTTTGTGTGTTTTGTTTGAGGTGTTTCTTAGATGTCTGGCACATTTATTTTTTGCTTTTAACCATTAATCACTGAGGTGTTTATTAGTTTTTCTTTGTTAATGTGTGGGTCTTTTATCTTATCTTGATTTATATATGAACGTATATTGGAACGTATATCCAAATTGGTTTATTTTACTTTTTCTTCCTCGTTATTAAAACGTAATTTTTCTTCGTCATATTAAAACGTATATCTGTTTTTTTTTTTTTTTTTTTTTTTTTTTTTTTTTTTTTGGGGGGGGGGGGGGGGCTAATTTAATACATATATTTTTAAATGCTGCTACTGTCTGTCTCCTTGAGAGAAAAGAGTATAATCAGCATGCTAGCGGATACTCAAAAGAGTTTACAGTGTTGTATCTCGCACCGGAGTCGTTTCAATGTCGCAAGGTCTCCGTAGGCGATAAGCGAAATAAAAATGGCCGGCGTGTCACGTCACACGTTGGAAAGTAGCATGTAGTTTACGCCTGCTTTCTGGGGCTCTCGTACGGGTATGAAAACCGGATATGGCAAGGATTATAACACGATTATTTGGTCGACAGCAAGCTTAATTTAAGTGTGGAAGGCCTCTTCCATATTTAAAACCGGGGCGAAATGTGATTGTCTTGTATTTTGTTCACTTTCCATGCTTCATCGTTGTTTTGAATCAAATACAAGTTGAATGTAAAAATTCACTATTAGAGGGAACTCTTAGATTCACTCCTTGAAAACTATACTCATTACGATATCACATATTTCTTAGATTTGTTTTATTATAACCTTCTTTGATGCCAAGTATTCAACAAAATAATCCATTTAAAAATATCATTCTGATGATTCGGGTACCCTTATGTATGTATAAACTGATTTACTTTCGCGTAAAATTAAAATCTACGCATTCCCACACCCACACACACCGCTTCAAAAAGTTTCTGTTCGATATGCAATGCTCCCAAAAATGCATATTATAATAAGTCAAATGTTGGACTTCTTAAATATAGTATATAAAAATGAACCGTATTCATGTTGACAAATTCATAAAAGGTATGAATGAGAATGAATATGTTCACACTACAAGAGGTGTATTTGACCGGTTTCGATTGTCAGAAATACATGTATTTCTGACGAAGATACAATCGAAACCAGTCAAATACATCTCTTGTATTGTGAAGATATTCATTCTCATTCATACCTTTTATACATATATAAAAATACTGTAATCCCTCAGAAATAAGTCATATGTGGGACTTCTTGAACACAACATAAAAAAGGAAATTATTTAGGAATACGCAACACGCGTTTGCAACATTTTATGTGCTGGGGATCTATGAGGAATGATATATGTTAGAATTTAATTTTTTGCCTGAAGAGGATTAATATTTTGTATTATCATTTTCCCTTTGTATATAGAGCATGTGCTAGGGAAGGGAGTGTTATTCAGGAAAATTCATTACGGTTCATTTATTTTACAACACTTGGTTGAATCTTTGGAAATATCACACAAGGAGACAGTCGCTGGGCTTTCCATGGCGTTGCTGACCGTTGCAGGCGTGGCAATAAGTCAGCTGAGATCCATGATTTTCCATTGGTTGTTACGTCTAGCAGGCAGAATGCTGATTGGTCAATCGACTTCCGATCTGCCCTCTCTTGGCAGTCTATGGAATTAGCTTACAATGTAAACATTGGCCTTGCAATGTGCATACTACATTGTAAAACTGTTTTGAGTATGGGTGGTTTACAAATTATTATTATTATTATTATTATTATTATTATTATTATTATTAGTAGTAGTAGTAGTAGTAGTATAGTAGTACTAGTACTAGTAGCAGTAGTAGTAGTATTGTTATTGTTATTATTATTATTATTATTATTATTGTTATTATTATTGTTATTATTATCATTATTATTGTTATTACTGTTAGTATTATTATCATTATCATTATTTTTATCTTTATTCTTATCATCATCATCATCATCATCATCATTATTATCAGTATCATTATCATAATCACCATCATCACCGCGCCCTCGCAAGAGCACCTCCTTCAGCGCACCTTTGTCCCCAGGGCGCCCGAGGCAGAGACGCAGGGGACCACCACCGAAGCGCCCTTGACGGACCCCCCAGCCAAGTCACCCTCCTTCATCCCTCCTTCGCGGTCCTTCGGCAGT
>NC_051398.1:4115018-4127518 GCF_015228065.2 Penaeus monodon | reverse complement strand
TACTCACGCGCGCGCAAACACATATGCTCATATGCGTTGATGATTTTTTTTTCTTTTGTTATCGTTTTATCGTTCACAATTGCTCTAACAATTCTCGAAACCAGAAACCTTACTACTGGTTCTTGGCCTTGTCCTTGCTTCCAGTCTTCTTATCCTTCCCTCGGTTTTTCTTCTCTTCCTTCTCCCTCTGCTTCCTCTCCTTCTCCTCCTTCATCTGCCGCTTCCTCCTCTCCTCTTCCTCTCGCTCCTTCCTCTCCTTCTAGCGGTTGGCTCTCCCGCCTGCCCTTCTGCTTCTTCCTCTCCTCCTTTCTCTCCCTCTGCCTCAGCCTCTGCCCCTCGGCCTGGGGCGAGGACGAGTTCCTTCAGGAGGGCCACCAGCTGGTTCAACCCACTCACGCCCACCTGGGTCGTGGTCACCACCTGCCGGCCCACGAGAGAGCTCCACATGCGTGGAAGCTGCTCCAGGAACTGCGTCTTCATGGGGCCCGGACCGGCCACCACGATCCTCTCCACCAGGAGATTCTTGTCCTGCGTCAGGAAGGCCCTCTCCATGCACTCACACACCGCCTTCCAGGTGGTTCAGGCGGCTCTCCTGCGCCAGCCTTGCGAAGCGGTTCTGAGACTGGCCGCCCCGCCCTGCCTGTTGGCCACATCTAACTTCTTGTCGGAATGGTCCTCGAAGGAGGCCAGCGTGCCCAGGGCCAGGGTGTGGTGGTCGCCCTGGGTCTCCACGAAGCCGTACGTGGTCCATCTTCTGCGCAGACGCGGCTTGTGCACGAACCTTCTTCCTCGGAGAGACGTCGGCCTTCTCCCGCCACAACTGGCAACGTCGCCCTGCTCCTCCGCCTAGCACTCGGGGGTGGGGCCCTTACGGCCTCTCGTCTGGAGGACCTCCAAGGCGCTGAGGGCCACGCCCAAGAGAGAGTCCTTGTCATGGTCCACTTCGAAGTCCTTCCTGAGCGAGGAAATGTCGGCCGACTTGAGCTTGACGCCCTAGCAGTCCTGCAGACGCAGGAGCTCTCCCCGAGCTTCTTCTCGAGGCCCTTCCTGGCTCGCTCGAGGCCGAGCACGAGCTTCTCGCGGCTAAGCTTGTCCACGGAAGACGAAGCCATCGCTGGGAAGCTGTTAGAGTGCTTGCTTTGGCTTGGCAAGTTTTGAGGTCTCTTGCTTTGGATCAACAAGCGGTGCCGGCGTGGGATCAGCGCTGCTTTCACGGAGCGAGCGGAGGCGCGTGTTGTCTCCAGGAGCGTCAGCACTAGAATGGCGGATCAAGGACATGGACGCCGAATTGTCACTCTCCATTAAAGAGCTTGTGATATTTTTGCATGTGCATTTCTTAAGAACTGTCTAAATTTTGATATTTGCCCTTTTTTTTTTAATTTCAGCCACGCTCTGCTTTTCATGCTCAGTTTTAGAAAAAAAAAATCCAATAACCGCTCATCATATCAATGAAACGGATAAAAAAAAAAAAAAAATCATAAGAAATGCAGTTCCTTTGGAGTCGGCCTTTGCCCCGGCGCCATTTTATTTTAAAATCTCTACGCTAAAAATATCTTGAAAATACTATCTTTTAATGATATATTAGTAATGGCACACATGTGCGCTTTATTTGAACTGACAATTAATAAAGACGAATTAGGAGACATGTGGACAAAAAATTAAGAAGAACGAGAGGAAATACGAGAGAATACGAGAGAATAAAGAAAAAAATGAGAAGGCGAGAGATAAAATGCAGATATGACAGAGGAAAAAGAGAATAAGAGAGAGAATACGCGAGAATATTAGAGATTAGAAAGATGGAAGAGAAAATCAGAAAGGTAGAAGAGAAAATGAGAGACAATTAGAAAGAAGAGAAAATTGAGAGAAAATTAGAAAGAAGAGAAAATGAGAGAACATTAGAAAGATGAAAGAGAGAATGAGAGAAAATTAGAAAGGTGGAAGAGAAAATTAGAGAAAATTAGAAAGAATGAGGAGAAAAGGAGAGAAATTTGAGCAAAATCCGAGGGAACGAGAGGATGGAATCTGGAAACTATGTTATAGTCCCGATCATTAGAGAACGAATTAAAATGTTTCTGATTATTATTGGATTCTGTTTACGTATTTTCGTTTCGTAATGGAATTTCAATTTTTATTTCATATGTTGACTAATATCGTTTGCTCGAGATAATGGAGAGTTTAATCTGAAATTGTCCCTTGAAAAAAAAATGTAGTGGACTTACCTTTTTGTTATTTCAATAGACTGCTTTCAATGATTTCTTGAAGCAGTTAGTAGAATAGATTTGCGGCAATTTCGATGATGAGAATGATGGTAGAATTGCAGTGAAATGCAGTTACTGAATATTACTGAACGCACTGATATTCTTGTCATTGAGAAGGGAATCCAAAAGCGAGACATGAAATTTAAAGAAAAATGTAAATGGCAGGATATTATTTATTATTATATATCATTTATCTATCCATCTATGTACAGACACACAAATACGCGCAGTCGTATGTGTATGTATGTGTGTACACACACACACCCCACACACACACACCAAAACACACACACACACACACAACACACCACACACACACACAACATATATAATATAATATATATATATATATATATATATATATATATATATATATATATATATATATATATATATATATAAACATATATATATATATATATATATATATATATATATATATATATATATATATATATATATATATATGGTAGAAAAAACGCAATACACAAACTAGATTTGTGTATCGTGGGTGTGGGTGTTTATATATATTGCTACGCCAGTGGGTCTTTGTCTCTGTGCGAAACATGTGTTAACATGAAGGGACCTGGGAAAACATGACGCAACTGGCTGTGAGCGGAGGAGCAGAGGAACAAGCCAAGAGGGAGACGCAGTTGGGTGCTGCTCCTGTGAAAACCTCGTGTGTGCCTTTGTGACCTGATATTTTGTGTTGCCCTGTTATAAGCTGTATCGTGCAGTGTGACATGCTGGTATCCCCCTGTATTGTGCCTATAGAAAAGTGTACGGGTAAATAACTTGTGTTAATAAAGGAAAGACTGTCATCGTGTGTTTATTTCGTGCCCTGCCTCGCCACTTGGCGTAGTCCTCTCGTGGTGTTCTGGGACGCTGTGGTGCTCGGTGCCTCTTGGAGCTGTTCAGTGTTCACGACCCTGTGAATAGCACGCCGTCTGCCTAGCCTGCCTTGTGTTGGTGGCAGAGAGACGAGGCGGTCGGCGTAACAAATGGTGTCAGGAGTGGGATTTGTGATATTTGATCAGTGAGACGCGCCGATTTATCATGTCGTCCAAAGATGGCGGCAGCCATGAGGGAGAGGAGGCTATGACTGAGGTGAAGCCGAGCCAGATGGACCTGATCACTGCCATGCTGGCCGGTATGAGGGAGGAAATGGCACAAAGGGCAGAAGAGCAGGCACAGAGGGCACACGAGCAGGCGCACCATCTTGTCGAGATGCAGGCAAGGAAGGCAGAGGAACAGTTCTGCCGACTTGCTGAGGTGCTACAGAGCAATCTTGCATCTGTGAAGATGGAAACTCAGCAGTACACCGACAAGGCCTGCAACAGCATGAAGAGTGAAACTGATGGAGGAGTGGCAGACTCTGAAGGGCGAGGTTCAGGGCCTGAGGGAGATGTGAAGGAGGAAAGGCGGCGTCACGAGGTAGTAACGTTGCAAGCAGAGAAGGCAGACGAGGTTCTGGCAACAGATGCCAGAGTGTCAGATTTACTGAAGTCTGCCTGGGGTCCGTGGCAGGAAACCCCCGGGCCTCGCAGCGTCGTGTCGCAGCCAGTGGTCGCTGCAGAAGGCTGGGGACCCATCGGAACCGCTGCCTTGGGTATAGGTGGCGGCAAACTCGGACCCGGTCAACCCGCCTCGCTGCCTCCCTCACCCCCTTCCTCCCCCCCGGGCGTGTTAGTTCACGGCACGCGTTCTCCACCTTGCAGCCCCTCGGCCTCCAGACATTCTGTGAAGCGTAAGCCAGCTGAGTACGACGGGAAGGTGGCCTGGGAGGCATATGTCGCCCAATTTGAAATGCTGGCATCTGCCCAGGGCTGGAGCCAGGAAGAGAAGGCCCTGCAGCTGGTAACAGTGCTAAGGGGCCCCGCGGTGGAAGTGTTGGGGCATCTGCCGGCATCCCAACATGCCTCTTACACCAGCGTGGCGGAGGCTTTGAAACACCGTTTCGGGCACCACCACCAGGCCGAGGTATATCGGGCCCGCTTGAAGAAGCGGACTCGTGAGCGTGGCGAGACACTATCCCAGCTGGCGCAGGATGTGGAGGCGCTGGTAAGGAGGTCGTACCCTGCGGCTGCGGAAGAGATGCTTGTGGTCCTGGCCCGCGATTTCTTTGTTGACGCTTTGCAGGACCAGCAGCTGCAAATCTACGTCAAGCAGGCACACCCTGAAGACCTGCAGGTGGCGCTGGCGAGGGCCTTGGAGTTCGAGGCCTTCCTGAAGGCAACCAGTGGCCTAGGGCCAGCTGCTCAGCCCGCCGTGACCTCCGGGGCCAGAAGGCTAAATGGAGAAGGTTTGCATTGAGGAAGGTGAGCCCAAGCACTTTCCAAGGCTTGTGTTGGGGCTGCGGTGAGGAAGGACACAGACGTAGTCGGTGTCGGAGGGAGTGGAGAACACGTCCTCTCAACCGGACGGATTCTGATGCTTTCCAGCAGTGCTGCAAGGACTGTGGCAGGTATGGTCACCATCCGAGTGCATGTCCTAAGGCTAAGAAAGTGGTAGAGGCGGAAAACTCGGACAGGCTGGAGAAGGGGGCCGAAACCCAGCCGTCTCGGTTCCCGGCCCCGACTTGGGTAAAAATGCCGTCGAACCAGCACGATGCAGGTGGAGGGCTCAGTAGATGGGAAGCCATGCCGCCTGACAGTGGACACTGGGGCTGAGAAGACCCTAGTGCGGCCTGATATGTTGGCCACTATGCGACTTCCAGACGCACCACAGAGACTGTGTGGTGTCACGGGGCATTGTGTGCAGCTCAAGGGGCCAGTGGAGGCTCGTATTGGCGTGGGCAGCACGGTGCAGCGGCTGCCGGTGTATGTGGCCGATCTGGACGAGCACTATTTGCTGGGCCTTGACTACCTGACACAGAGTAAGGCGTGTGTCGACCTTGGACGGAAGCTGGTGAGGGTGCACGGTGAAGATGTGCCCTTGCTTCCAGAGGTTGGCTGTGCAGAGGTAGTTACGGCTGAGCGACTGCACCTTGACCCCAGGACAGAGTCTAGAATCCGGTGTCGACTGTCAAGAGTGATGCGTGGAGTTGATTACAAATCAAAACATTCAGTCAAGTCAATTCACGAACACAAAAATACTTCAGATCGATAGGGCTCTTCTGAGAACATGCGCTGTGCTGTTTAAAACTATTTTTTGGACTTCTTCTAATTTTGGATTTCCCGGTATTTGTTCAAGAAACTTATCCGTACCTTTTAAAAGGGGCCAAGTGCTCCAATAACAACAGGCAAAGTTTTGGTTTTTAAATGCCACATCTTTTTCACCTCATTTCCAGGTCTTTATACTTTGATATCTTCTCGAACACTTTCGTTGAGACGTTTCTGTCTGAAGAGATGCTCATATCTATAAACAGACAGGTGTTTATTATTATTATTGTAAAAGTTTCTTTAGATCTGCTAATTAAAATCAAGCACCGAGTCACTACCAGCGACCTAGGGTGATTTATTATTATTATTATTATTATTATTAGCATTATTATTATTATTATCCTTATTGTTGTTATCATTATTATTGTTATTATTGTTATCATCATTATTATTATTATTATTATTATTATTATTATCATTATTATTATTATTATTATTATTGTTTTGTTTTCATTATTTTCATTATTATTATTATCATATTATATTATTATTATTATTATTATTATTATTTTTATTATTATTATATTATTTTTATTTTTATTATTAATATTATTCTAAAGTATTAATATTATATATAAAATTTTATATTAATTATGTATATATATATATTATATATAAATATATATATATCTATATATATATATATATATATATATGTTATATATATTATATATATATAATATATATATTTTATATATATAATATACATATATATATATGTGTTAGTTTGTTTCTTCCTTTGTTTAATAGCCATTCATTACACTGCAGGATTTTGGCCTCTCCCAGTATATTATTGAAAGGTCATTTGGCAGTACCAGCCTTACCTGATTGAGTGCCCTTTCCCAAATCAACCGCGGTTCAGCGCGTTACCACTTTTGGCACGGCGGCGACTTCCCCCGCAAACACCTGCGTTTGATTCTCAAGGCGATATATCGTTTTCTCACCCAGAGATCAGTCACGAGCCAATAGTCGAAGCATTTTTTACAAGTGCCGTGGCAGGGAACTTAACTCAGGACCACGAGGGTTGGAGTCCAGTGCTCTATCCACTGGACCATCACGGCGTATATATACAATATATACAAGCTTTATCTCATTCTATTATGAGGTCCCCCATGATCAGGTTCTAGCAGATATCTTTTATGGCCGGATTCCCTTCCTGACGCCAACCCTCTCTATTTACCCGGGCTTGGGTATCAAAATATTTAGTATGATCAGGGCCTTCTTACGCAAATAAAGTCATTTATTTCAATCCCTGCTATAAGCCCCATGAGGTGACAGCGCGGCCAGAGGAGCTTATTTTGGCGTGGGTTTGTGCCAGCATTACCCCTCGTCGCACAGTAACAACGCAACAAAACGAAGTAATAAAAATGAAGTTAAAGTTTAAGAATTACGTTAAAAATGGATTAAAACCACAATAAGCTAAAATAATAGTATAATGAAAACTAGCTTTAAAGCCCAATTTTAAAAATTCAAGAGAGAAAAAAAAAACATGCAGTAAAAATTAACGTAAAAGTGAATCATAAAATCTTAACAAAGAAAAGCACTCGTAATTATAATAATAATTATTATATAAAAGGTATGGTCACAATCCGGCTCCTCTACGCAAGTCAAAGGTGCCTAGACTTAACTTTCTTTTTTGTAGCTTCCTTGGGCGTCGGGGCCGGTTTCACTCAGAAAAAAAAAAGGAGAAAAAGACATTTTTTTACTGTTTCTTTTCCGAACTGTTTATTTTCCCCCGGCATTGTGTAGTGAGCGACACTCAGCTTCCTACTTGCGCTCACGCCCCTGTTATCAGGCTGCATAAGACTTCATAACAACCCTCCCCCTCCCCCCGACAACCCTTTGGGCCCCTGGTCGTGGTGAAAAACGAAAAATAGATGGCGCAAAAGGCGTGCTGCAGAGGACCTGCCTGCAGAAGACGCTGATGAACAAACGAGAACTCCTTGGATGGCCCTTACTGAGAAGGAAGATGGCGTGATCTACTAAGAGACGTTTGGCTAGCCAGCGTAATTTTATTTCCTTTTATATTTAAAGTCATGTATATATTTTACGTTCTTTTTATGATTATAAGAAATGTCATGTATTTTTTATAAAGACTTCCGACGCAAATAATAAATAAATGAGCAATTCCAAAATAAATGAAATAGAAGCTGTAAAGTCTCGAAAAACAGACGACAATTTTTAAGAACAACGGACTTGGCGCACGACCTTGTCGCATAAAAGGTCGGGTCAACGACCTTGTTAGGGAGTTGCGGTTGCCTTGGCTCAGTGACTTACGCTCGGTCCCTTTTCCCTTTAGAAAGCCGACGTTTTAACGGATTTTTTTTTTTTTTTTTTTTTTACTCTCACTGTTGGCGAAGGATCAACGGAGCTGAGGAATTACAGCCCTTTTTTTAATATTGTTTATTGTTTTTATTTAAAATTGCTCTTTCCGTGGAGGTTTTTATTTTGGGTTTTCTCTGTTTTGGCTTGAGAATAATAAGTTAACGAACTGGCTTTTTTTTTTATTTCATCACATTTTTATTACTTCTTTTTACTAGTAAGTTGATGAATTCAACTTTATGATCTTTATATATTCCACTGAACTTGTGGAAATTCAAATACCGAGGCTAATGCTGATTCTCCAGAGCCACAGGGTGCCACGGCAATCTCTCCCTGTAACATGCCCACCCTCAACAGGAGCTGTTCCTAAGAGAACCGACCCTAGAGCACCAGTTAGGAGTTTTCTCCTCCGGCATTAACACCAGAAAATCCTCATTTGCCAGTCTCGTTTTGTGCAGGAAAATACTGGCCCCTTTAAATCGTAGACCACAGGTGGCACCTCGTACTCTTTTTACACCCCCCGTAGCTCAGCCACAAACCGCCCCACAGCCAACTAATGTTGTAGAGTCTGATCGTGAAGGTATCACAAAGTTAAGAGCTGAAGCCCCTGCCTCTCACCCACTACGGAGAAACCAGGAAGTGGAGGATGGCTTAGGAAAGCGGAGAATACGTTAAGCCAGCTACTGATGAGACTTAATTCGTGCTGCAAAGGCACACTGTCAAGGTCAGGCAGACGTGTATCATCAGCTCACCCATTTTTGATGATATTTATACATGGGCTGAGTTTCGCCAAAAGATACGGCAGAAGTTCAGAGGGACATGCTCTGCCTCTGACTTCTTTGCTCTTTTGTATTAGGTACGCATGATGGCAGGTCAGGCACCCTTAGATTTTCATACCACTCCTGAGGGGATGGCCTATCAGGGTTATCGGGACCATCGGGAAGCAGTTCGAAACCCTGAAGAATTGGTACGAAGGGTCTTCCTCCTAGGATTGCCTGGCTGGCTGAGGGAATTGCTTGCCCTAAAGGAAGGTGATTCTGTCCAATCACTAGGGAAACTGCACAAAGACTTGGGAAAGCCGGTGGGCATTAAGAATGATAATGAACCACCTAAGCTCCCTGCAGCACCTCGCAGAGGAGAGATTTCAGAAATCTCACGAGTCACACCTCGTCCAGTCCGTCGGAGAGATCAGCATTCTGTTCTAGTTTGCTGCGGGTGTCAGCGAGAAGGACATTTCCGTAGAGAGTGTCCCTTTCAGAACATCCAGAGTGGAGATGCTCCAGCCATCTCTGGGTATCGGAGGAGCCAAAACAGGGTTCACTCCCGAGGACCACACGAGTATACCCGCAGGCAGACAACCGTTGATCGAGGCTGCGGTCCAGACAGTGACCTCGAATAATGAAATTATTGCACAAGGACCTTGTGGAAGGCCCCTTGTAAAGATATATGTCCATGGAGTACCCCATGACAGCTTTCAAGACTCAGGGTCTGAGGTCACACTCTTAAAGATCGAAGGAAAATAAGTCAATAACCCCAAAGAGAATCCATCACCAGGTTCGTGGACTTCGTGGAGTGTCAGGTCGACTCTTTGAAGCCACCTTGAGTGGGGTGTAGAAATTCCTTAGGAAATGGTAGGAAGAAAACGGCGGTGTCAGCACAGGGTGTGTGTGGTGGAAGGCGTCGACTTTCCAGGGAACATCTTGATTGGGAGGATTTTTTTAGGAGGTTTTGTTACAAATTATTATAAGTCTGTTCCTCAAAAGGCTTTTCTGAGATTTGGAGGAGTGACCTTCCTATATTTACACTGATGGGTGTACTTAGGGATTTTTGGCATATCAGAGTTTGTTCCACCTAAGCATAGCCAAAGGCTTGCCATAAGAAGGACCACACAATGCCCTTCTCGCAGTGGACGATACATCCCTGACTGTTCCTGAAGCTTTTAACCATAAGGAGGTCATTATGAAGGAGCTACAGACAAGATAATTGTCCCTCGGACAGTAGTTATACCTAAAGATGGTGTAGCCTCTGTGTGGGTGGGAAATGGGGGAACACGTCCAGTACACCTACAGAATGGCACACACGTAGCAATTGGGCAAGTGTGCACAGTGATTGAGTTAGATCGCCTATCCAAAGACCCCCGTCTTGTGGGACAGGGCAAGAGGAAAAGGATGAGTGTGCCTTTTTCAGCACGATTAATGTCTCATCAGTAGCTGCGGTGGCCGAATGGTTAGAGCATCGGACTCAAGACTGTCACGATGACAATCTGAGTTCGAGGGTTCGAGTCACTAGCCGGCGCGTTGCTCCCTTGGGAAGGAACTTCACCTCGATGTCTGCCTAGCCACTGGGTGGATAAGTCGCCCAAGTCAGTGCCGGGTAAAAAAGAGATGGTGGGCTCGATAAAAAAAAAAAAAAAAAAAAAACCACCGTGCGGAAGGCAATGGCAAAAACCCACCGCTCTAAATTGCCAAGAATATCATGTAAAGACCGGCTGTTTGGGCATCTTGAACAGGAGGAAATTAAAGTTTGAGTCCGACGCTCTAGCCATCAGCCACCGCGGCCCCCAAGCAGAAATAGGTTCGTAAAAAAAAAGAAAAAAAAGAAAAAAGAAGAAAAAAAAATACATATATATATAATAGCTTTTCAAAAGACAGGTAATTTATTGAGAAGTTATTTGGCAGTACCATCCTTACCTGATTGGATACCCTTCGTAATCAACCGCAGTCAGGTAACTGCCCGCGGGACTCCCCTACGAGCCTGCTTTTTTTGACTTCTCAAGTGTCGTTTCTTGCCGGGGACGAGCTCGAGCCAGTTGGAAAAACCCAGATTTACCCCTGGGGGGAATAGCTAGTAATGGGGTGTGGGCCCTTAGTGGTGTGGTGGTGTTATGTATGGATCTTCTCTCTATATATGTATAATAATAATATATATATATATATATAATTTTATATATATAATATATTTGGCCGCGGGGCCGATGGTAAGAGCACGGACTCAAGATGGCACGACAGCAATTGAATTCGGGGGTTCGAGCACCGGCGGCGCGTTGTTTCTTTGGGGCGGGAAATTTTCACCCGATTGCCTACCCCCCCACTGGATGGCCAAGCCACCCAAGGCAGTGCGGGCCCCAACCCCGGATAAATAGAGAGAATGATTCCCAAAAAAGGTAACACCGGAAATCTCCATGGAAAGGAACGGGGACCCTCCCCACAATATAATCTTCTATATCTATATCTATATCTATATCTATATAATTATCTATTATCTACATCTATCTATCATTATTTTAGTCCGGGGTAAGAAAAATAAACTGCACCCTAGGGTTCCCTTGAACAAAGATAGCCCCCTATTAGCTCCCAACCAGGGTGCGGTGAAACTGTCGGAGGGGGCATGGAATTGGTAAAAAACACCTTCAGTTTATGTTTACGGGTTTTCACCAAATAATATGTTGGGTATCACAGTGTAACTGTTTTAAAAGGCAGAGATAGTTCCTCCTAATTAGTTGGAGACGCGATTTAGAAGGAGCCTGGGGGGTTCCACTCAACTTTATTTTTTCCTGACAAACCTCTCACCCAAAGATTAAATCGAAAAGATAATCATACCCATGCCCTCGCGTGGGGTTTTCAAGGGGCGCGTTTTTAGTGGGCAAAAAGGTGACAATGTTAAAATCATCTGGAAAACAAAGAAGAAAAGAAAAAAAGGTCCAATAAGAAAAACCCTTAAAAATCGGAAAGGGAACAAAAGGAAAAAAGAAAAAGATGGGTAAATTACATATGTCGTAACGAAATGGATAGATACAACATTTAAATACTAGGGAAAAAGTGAGACCAATTTGGAAAAGTAATGGAAGTTTTAAAAATAAAAAACAAGGGGCATTCTTTTTTTGGAAAGAAGAAGGAAATTTTTGTACGGAGTTGTATTTTCCACGAAAAAAAACTGCAAATGCACTAATTGGGGACAGCCCAATAAAAGATCGCTTTAAAAGTCAGAATACAAAGCAAAACCTCATAATATTAGTACAAAAAATGCACGCACCAACCAATATTTTCAAGGATGAAGAAATGGAATTTTTTTTTAACTTCTCCAAGATACTTTAGACACAAACCCCCAACAGAGAGTAAAAATAATCAGGGGGACCTCAACGCCAAAAAAGGAAAAAATAAACTAAAAAAAGACACCTGTGGAAAATTCGGCCTTTGGGGATAAAATAAAGAGGTAAAGATTTTATTGAATTCTGTTAGTACAAATAATTTAGTTTTCCAATACATTTTTCCAACACCCCCCAAGACAGTAAGTGTTTTCACAGACAAAAGAACACGCAACCAAATGAACATTGGCGAACCAAAAAAGGAAGGTTTCATAAAAAATTTGAAAACAAGACCTGGTGCCGACGCAACAGTGACCCCCAATACTAACTATCGACTTTTAAATAAGATCAAAAAAGAGGAGGGTCCAACACCACTCTAAAGTCGACTAAAAACTTTTGTAAACAATTACAGAATTTAGTGTAAACAAATTGAAATATCAATCAATGTGAAGATGATAAAAAACCAAAGGTTGTGGGAAGAAGGGGAAAAAAACCTTGCTGGCACTGCTTAAGAAACTTGCCAAAAGAAAAAGACAAATTCCCCCGGATATCTGAAAAAACACTAATGAAATTGAAACAAGAAAATGCCCAAAAAAAAAAAGGTATCAATAAACCAGTTGAAAAGTAATTACAAAAAAAAAAAATACAAAAATTCAAAGATTTTGCGGACAAGAT
>NC_051398.1:4113222-4114918 GCF_015228065.2 Penaeus monodon | reverse complement strand
AATTAAACTCGCAAACTAGCTCATTATGTAAAGAATATTTAACCATTCATGAGTCAGATTTAAAACAGATTTAATTTTGAAAGAGCAGAATGCTTTATGAAGTATCCTTTGAAGCATTTGGAACATGATGATTTCAATGATATCATATCTATCATGAAACAGAAATTGCTTAAGTGAAGAGAAGAACTTTTTGAAGAATGTATGAACCAGATTATGCAGGCTGTGAAGCTGAGATTGTGAGAACATGAAGACTTAGGAGACTTTAAGAATTAGAAATATCTTATAATATCTTACTACAGGTACAAAATGTGCTTTTGGAACTACAATTTCTCATTAATTTTCTTCATTTTATTGAACTCGTTATCTCTAAAGAAGCCTGTGATTCAGGCTTCTTTAGAATTGGAGATATGAAAGAGTGTCACCCATGGATAACTTGTAGTGATATAAAGGACATGGCAATAGGGGATCTTCTTGGCTTTGGTGCTGTGAAGCAGATTTACCAGTCATCATGGAGGAATCAGGCTGCTGTGGCATATGTTTACATTAACAACAGAGACTATTTGGAAGATTTCAAGGCAGGTTTAGATTTTCTGAAAGGCATTGGTGCTAGTAGGTTTCTGATTCAGTTATTGGGCTTTTGTGAGGAAGCTCATGTATACATAACAGAGTATCATTCCTTAGGCAATGCTCTAAACATGCATAAGGTATTTAGTGAGAGAAATATTGTTGGCCTAAAAGAGAGATTTCATTTATGTATAGACTATGTTAGTATACTAGACTTTTTACACAACAGTCCTCTAGGCACAAGAGTAATGTGTGATTCGAATACACTGAATAAAACCCTAGAGCAGTATCTGATAACTTCCTCCCTCAGCCTGATTTTGAACGATGTTGATGCTTTACCGCAAGTGGGACGTGAAGGCATTATTTGTGGACACAGGGAGATCAGGGGAGACTTTGTGGCACCGGAACAGAAATGGCCATACGATGGAGAGAAATTCACGGAAGGTCGAATGCCCCCTTATAGTGAAAAGGTTGACATTTGGAAAATTCCTGCTGTGTGCAATCACTTTTTAGGGAAGAGTGAGGAGGCGAGAATATTCCGATACCATGTCTTTCCAACTCACAAAAAATGTCGGGAGAAGAGGCCACAGGCTAGGCCATCAGCAAGAGAGGTTTTACAGTTGTATGAGGATCTTTTCCAAGGGTATTTCAATGAAAGCCCTTACGGTACTAAAGAAGAATTATAGTGGTATAGAATTTTGGTGATTTGTAAAAAAAAGTTAGGTATTTCCTGGTCAGTTTACTTTCTGATTTATGTGTCACTGCTTTTTATACTCCTGTATTTGACTATTAAATATAAACTAGCCTTGAAGGAAGATTGATTTCTGAATACAATTTTTGTTGAATATGTGAACAACTTTTTTCACACATAAACTTTACAGACCTCTCATATGTTTTGTTACCATCATCTTTTATGGAAGCTATACTGTAAACTTACTGTTCCTTCAGAGTAATATTTTGAGCCTGTTTAAATTTTGTAGAACGAGAATTGTCAAACCGCATCCTGTGTTACATTATTTGGACAAGGATAACAAAATGAATATACTTGTGATAATAAAGAGATATTTATATATGTATATGTGTGATTACAATCCCAGAATTATTTTACTCATACTTTTTTTTTTTTTTTTTT
>NC_051398.1:4097339-4110622 GCF_015228065.2 Penaeus monodon | reverse complement strand
AAAAAACCACACACAAACACAACACACACAAACCCACACAAAACACACACAAAAAAAAAAAAAAAAAATTAAAAATTTTATTTAATAAATAAATTTAGTATGAAAGAAAAAAAACTAAACACTTTTCCTGTAAAAAAAAACGAATGATTTTTGACAAGATAAATATTTTAACCATAACGTTTTGTAAACCCCATTACCTTAAGTTATTTTGGTCACATAAAAAAAATGGGTGCCTGATTCGAGTGCTTAAGAGCTTTATTTTTTAAATTTTTATTATTTATTATTTTTATTATTATTATTAGACTAAGGGGGGGGAGAAAAAGAAGAAAAAAAAATTTTAAATAAAAGAAGGGGAAGATAAATAAAAAGAAAAAAAAAAAAAAAAAAAAACGTAAGTATTAATATAAGAATAAGAACTAAGGAAAAGAGAAAAGAGGAAGGAAATAAAAAATGGAAAAAAAGGGGAAAAAGAAGAAGAGAAGATGAAGAGACGAAAGAAAAAAAAGAAAAAGCAGAAGGAGAAAAAAAGGGGAAAAGGAGAAGGAAAAAAAAACATAGGGCTATCACAACTTTTCAGAACACGGTGGAAACGTCACACTCAAAAGGCTTTTGAGTTCTTCAAAGGAAAATTATGTAAAAACAATAATACATTTTTAAAACAGTAAAATTCAATCAAAACTAATATACACAAATCAGCAAAACAAAATGCCCCTACTATGCACTGATACTTTCTTTCTATACTATCCCGTGGTGTCTCTATTTTTTATTAAAAGTAATGATAATAACAATAATGATAAAAAAATAATAATAATAAAAAGTAATAATATTTTTTATTTTTATTATCATATTATTTTTGTTGTTGTTTTGTTTTTACATTTTTTTTATATTATATTTAAAAAATTATACCCTTGTTGTTGTTTGTTTTTTCTTTTTATTATTTTTATTATTTTAAAATTTTATCATTATTTATTATATTTAATTATAATTATTTTATTATTATCATTTTTATTATTATTTTTATATACATCTCATTTTTATTATTATTATTTTTATTATTATTAATATTTTATTTTTTATTATTTCATTTTGTTTTTTTTGTTTTTATCATTATTATTGCATTATCTCATTTTTAATTTTCAATTATTACCTACTATTTTTCTATTTTCTACTACAACCACTTATAGCTGCCCGCTGCTACTACCCTTACTATTACTATAATTTACCACCACCACCACACTACTATGTACACAACTGTACAAACTACCTCAGTCTATATACGTACTATCACTGCTTCATTATACCACCACCCCCCACCACTATAATAAAAATAATACACACTACTACTAAAATACTACTGCTCTTTACTACTATAGAACTACTATTAGCGCTGCTGTACTAAACTCAGCTGCTAATATGCATTTTTCCTATGCGCTGTTGTGTCTATATACTGAACTACTACGACTACTACTACTTTTGTTACTACTATTTTTGAAAATTTGTTATTATAGAAAATGTAACGAAAAAGTGCTACTAACACAATTATAATAATGATAACAATGATGTGTGATAAAAAATCATAGTAGTCGAGTTTTAAGTATTTAATGAGAAACTGAAAAGATAATGAATTTCCCTTTTTAGAGTATTATCATATGACAATTTTGAAGAGGGGGAGAGAGGAGAAGGAAAGGGGAGAGAGAGAGAGAGAGGAGAGAGAGGAGGAGAGGAGGGGGAGGGAAGGGAAAAAAGAGGAGGAGAGAAGAGGAAAAGAGGAGGGGGAGAGGGGAGAGAGAGAGGAAGAGAAGAAAGAGAGAAGGGGAGAGAGAGAGGAGGAGAAGAGGAGAGAAGAGAAAGAGAGAGGAAGAGAGAGAGAGAGGAGAGAAAAAGGGGGGGAAAGGAGAAGAGAAAGAGAGAAAAAGAGAGAGGGGAGAGGAGAGAGAGAGAGAAGAGAGAGAGAGAGAGAGGAGGGAGAGAGAGAGAGGAAGAAGAGAGAGAGAGAGAGGAAGAGGAGAGAGAGAGAAAGGAGAGGGGAGAGAGAGAGAGAGAGAGAGAGGGAGAGAGAAGGGGGGGGGGGGGGGGGGGGGGGGGGGGGGGGGGGGGGGCCCCCCCCGGGGGGGGGGGGGGGGGGGGGGGGGGAGAAAAACAAGGGGAAGGGGAAAGGGGGCGAGAGAGGGGGAGAGAGGAGAGAGGAGAGAGAGAGAAGAGTAGAGAGAAGAAAAAGAGGAGAGAAGAGAGAGAGGAGAGAGAGAGGGAGAGAGAGAGGAGGGAGGGAGGGAGAGAGAGGGAGGAAGGGGAGGGGAAGGAGAGGGGGAAAGAGAGAGAGAGAGGAGAGAGAGGAGAGGAGAGGAGAGGGGAGAGAGAGAGGGGGAAAGAAGAGAGAGAGAGAGAAGAAAAAGAGAGAGAAAGGAGAGAGAGAGGAGAGGGGAGAGAGAGAGAGAGGAGAGAGCGGAGAAAGAGAAGAGAGAGGAGAGAAGAGAAGGAGAGAGAGAGAGTTTAGAATGAAAGAAAAGCAAAGGGGAAAAGGACACCAGGGCACATTTTTGGAACATTTATAAAGATATTTTTTTTGTAGGCTCTTGAGACATATGGCGCGTCACTCGTTTCCCCCCGGCGAACTTTTTACCTATTATAATTATTTCAAAGGAGATTTCAAAAACACCCTTATCCACGCATGGTCGTCTGTCTGTCTGTGCACACATATAGAGATGAAGCGCAACAGAAAAGTTACAGAGTAGTATGTTGAATGATAAATAATTTTTTAATTTTTAAAAAACCATACACACACACACACACACCACACCACACACGAAATATATAAATAATATATATAATATAAAATTTTTATATATATTTTAATACATAAATATATATAATATAATATAAAATATATTAAAATATATATAAATTTTATATTTAATAAAAAATTAAGGAAACAGTTAAGATACCGTAAAAAAAGAATATAGGGGCCCCTTGCCCAAAAACTGCCACATTTTCCCCCCCTGAAAAAAGGATCACAAATCGAAAAAAAAGAAACCCCTTGCACAAGAGCCTGTCCCGGATCGTCTTTTTTTCTCCCCCAAAATTACGCCAATTAAGGCACTTTTAAATTTTTTATTTTTGGTTAATTTTTCTTGTCAGAGTCGTGTCTTTTGTAGGTGATGATACAAAAAGAAAAAAGAAGAAAAAGGTAAGCATACAAAAAAAAGAAGATTAAGAAAAATTTGGGTATGTCTTTCAAGAAACGACTAAAATACGTAGTAAAGTTAACTTAAAAAAAAGCACTGAAGAAAGATAAAAAAACATTAAAGTCCCTCACTTTAAACGGGGAAAATTTCCGATTTGTCCCTGCATTTTTTCTGGTCTCCTTTTTTTAAAAATTAGAATTATTTTTTAAAATATCCCCTGTGGGCTAGTGGTAGGACGCGGTTTCACCCCCGAGGCCCGGGCGTTCCCGGCACGGGAAGGTTTTTGTTTTAAACACCCAATTTTTTCTCCGCTCCATTATCCCCTTACACCCCTTTACAAATATTTTTGGCAGAGCATATGATTTTGATTTTCTTTTAAAAAGGAAAGTGGAAAACTTCTACTAACAAAAATTTTAATAACCATTTTTATTTTTTGTGAAAAGAGCATTAATTAGACTTTAACCCAATTATATAATTTTTTTTAAACTATGCCCTTATAGCAGTGTTTTATGAAAAAACCATGACGTTGAGAGAATTCTTTGACAAGACCCGAAAAAGAGATTTTCCGAGGCGAGAAAAGAGCCTGGCCGAGGCCCCCCTTGCTCCACTCATTTGATCATAAAAAGAAAGGTTTTAACCCGATTTTTTTTTCTCTGCATGTCGTAAAATATAAAATAGCATCTCCATACATCTTTTTAGGGGGCTTCCCCCTTTGGGGGGGGGGGGGGGGGCATGGGGCCCCCCAAAAGTCAAAAAAAATCGATGTTTTTTTCAACGGTTCGCCATCCCCAGGGGTGTATTTTGCCTCGAATTTATTTAAAAAAATTTTTTTCAGAGGGAGAACTCGTCGGCAATTTTTTATTTTTATTTTTAAATTTTTTTTTTTTTTTTTGGGGGGGGGGAGAAAAGTGGCTACTTTGGGAAAAACTAGTTGATAATTTTTTCAGTTTAATGATTCTATCGTATATATATATATGGTGTGTGTTTTTCGAAATCTAAAACTTCCTTCGGATTCCGAATCGAGCGCAAAAACGCCACAGGGGCAAAAATAACATTTTTTGTTTAAGATTTGCGAAGAAACCTCCCCAACCCTTCCATAATTTAAGTAAACAAAGAATGAAAACGCCGGGAAATTTGGACATTTGCCAAACTTAGTATTTATTTCTCTTTTTAATCTAAGGAATTATATATAAAATAAAATATATATATATATAATAATAATGTATATATAAAAAATTTTTGGGGTTTATTTTACGATGAGATTATACCAAAAAATCAAAATTATTTTTTCAATCTGACCAAAATTTGTAAAGGGCATCTTTTTTTGCTTTTTTTTTCGGATATAAAAGTAGAGATTCCGTTTTAAACGTTTTTTTATTATTTAAATTATTTTTATCTTTTTTTTTTTTTTTTTTTGGAAAAGTTTATGAAGAAATGGAGAAAAGTGAAGGAATTTAAAAAAAAATTTTATAAGAGATCTGAAGAAAAAAAAGGGTTTATTTTTTAGAATTAAAGACGTGTGAAAACAATTTCGGCGAGAATTCGAATCAGTTTTTTCCCCCCCAAAAGGGGGGGGAGGGAGGGGGGTGGTCAAGAGTGGTTTCGATTTGATATGCATGTGACACACACTAAGAAACCTTTTCAATCGCCCCAAATTAAAACAGGACTAAGCCCATTTTTACGAAAAAGGAAAAAATTAGTTGCCCCAATTTAAATAGTTTTTTTATGAGTTAAAAATAAATCCTTTGGGGGGATGGTAAGCCAGTAAATGTGGGTTTTTCATCTTTTGAACAATTATCTTCCCCAAAAAAAAGTGAACAATTAGCCTAGGGGTAGTGCAGAGTAAGTAGGTTCTACCCGAGGGGGCCTGGGGTTGCTAAAAACGCATAAAAAAAGATGCTATAGAGTTTAAACTCCTTTGGGAAAGCGAAAGAATAACAGTATTTAGATTGCGCAAAGCATTTTTAATCCCGTATGAAAGGACTGCAAAAGCGAAAGTCCATACAGGTGCCCTGGTGAAAATTAATTTATATGTAGTTGCGTGTGGCCTCATTCTTTACCCCTCCAAAGAAATAATCAGTATGGTTTGTAACCCGTTGGTTTCTCATTCGATAACGTAAACATAGGCTAATCAAAACACCCACCCCTCATTTGCGACGGTCCCCTAAACGCAAAAAACATTAAAAGTAAATATCCAAATTTGAACCCACGCAAAATTATGTCTTTGATTTTTGAAATAAACATCTTGAAAAAATTGGGGTCATACAATGGAAAATTCAGTCTTAACAGCAAAAAAATAGGGAAAGGGGTCCGATTTACGAGAGTGTTTTCTACCATATGTATATGCATATTTATACAATATATATTACACACACGCGCGCGCGCACGCACGCACGCACACACACACACACACACACACACACACACAACACACACAACACACACACACCACACACACACACACACACACACACACACACAAACACCCAAAACACACACACACACACACACACCCACACCTATGTAGATGCGCCTGCCCCCGATTAAAAAGGCAGAGCGAGTAACGACAAAGTATGCAGCAGTAGAAAAAAGCACAAAGTCATTAGTTACAGTTCACCAATGAGTATTATTATTTTATAATCTCATATCAATCATCTTCACATCATCATCACATCCTCATCATCATATCATCATCATACATATCATATCATCATATCATATCTTTATCATCACATTTATTATGTTGTTGTTGTTTTTATTATTTTATTAAAAAATTTTTTATTGTGTGTTTATTTTATTGCCAAAACGCAAAAAAATAAAAATAAAAAAAAAAAAAAAAGATAATCTTGAGTGGATGGTTTTATATGAATACAAAGGATATCACTTTTTCGGCATTGTGGCATGGAGGGGGTTCAAATATCACTGTGATAGAGCCAATGTCATTTGCCCCAGTATATCCCAAAAGGGCTTTAAAAACGCCCGGGAATCGAGCAGCAGGAAATAAAATTTTTCCCCGGCTTTTCCGACGCAATGGCGCTCGGGGCCCAGTCAAATTCCGGCAAAACGCGCATGCGCACAAGGTTTAGACAGAATAGCAAAAATATTCCCAAAAACGTAAATGAAGACAAAGAAGGAAAAGAGCGCATTACATACACAAATTCGAGAAATCGGACGCTGATAAGAAAAAATTTTCCGTTCTCGCGTAGCAAACATGACCCCTTTTTTAAGAGTGCGCGTCACGGTGTTTTTGGGCCTCGCTAAGAAATTAAAATGGAAGTGACGATCTTCACTTTTCTGGCCGTTCTCCTTATTTTTGAATTTCACGCGTTTTGCATAGATGAAAAGGGGTCTTAGGTTTCGTCAAGGTAACCACTCCATACCTTATTTTACTCCCCGGGTGAATGCACGGGAAAATTTTCCCAAAATTTTATGTATGAAAAATTTTCGCGGTCGAAGTTGAAGCAGTATGACATGCATGACAGTTCTTGTAGGCCCTAGAAGACCCGATTCGGCAACAAAAAGGATTTTCCCCGGATGTCGATTGTTTAGTCCACATAAAATTTTTGGAGAGGTGAGTACATTTAATTTAAATTTTTTTTTTAAGGACCCTGATCTCTTCTCTTTTATCTGACAAGTTTGTGCCTTCAATTTGATTTTCTTTTTGATGAAAAATTGGCAGGGATGCCTACAAGCTCTGCTATGACAACGGGGCAGAGACGCAAAAATGTACAGGCGGGTGGAGATCGAGATGCTTCATGGGGGTCTTCTAAAGCATATCGTTTTTTATTTTTTTTGGTTTGCTATTGTCGGGCCCTTTTAAATAGTTATGGGTTGGTTTTTTGGTTTAAAAAATTTTTTAATTTTATAGTCTCTAATATAGCTACTAATTATGGATACGATTTATAGTCTATTAGACTGATAGAATATATTAGCTGGAAGGTTGATACCTAGTCCTTTTTTATTGCTGTGGTTTGTTATGTTTTTGAAGCAAGTCTCTTTACTAATTTCGGGAAATTTTCTGGTCATTTGTGCAGTGTGGAATTCTCGAACTTGCTGTTCCCCTTTCAACCCCCCCCCAGGAAAAAAAGAATCCCCATGTATTTAAGAGGGAGAGGTGTCAGACAGACTTGCGTCGGACGCTCCCATTTTGGGTTTGTGCGTTTACCCTGCTGTGGGTTTTAGAGGAGATTTCCACTTGCACAGACGACTGGAACCCATAGTTTGCTCAGAGACATGCTTAGTTAAAAAAATATATCACTCTGTTTTTTATTTTGCCAAAACATATTTAAGTTTTCATTTTTTTATTCTCAAAGCAAAAGTATTCGTTTAATGTTTTTATGGAAATTGCCGTGAAGTCCAAAACCCACTGCAGACCCAAAATTTAATTTCAGAAAAATGTAGGAAGATGGATAGTCCCAGGAAGTGAGGTGTGTGCGTTTATTTTTCACGAAATTGACGATTTACAAACAGCAACAAGGGTGGGAAGAAGAGGCGGACAGTGCAATAAGTTTTTTGTGGAAAATGTATTAGTTGACTAGAATATTCAGGTGATCATAGGGAAAATGAAAACCCGGGGATGACCATGAAATCGTACCAGAGAGTGAGAGTGAGAGTGAGACTGACTGGCTGACTGAGTTCATCATTGCATGTGTGTGTTTGTGTTGAAATGAATGAATGAGAGAGAGAGAGAGAGAGAGAGAGAGAGAGAGAGAGAGAGAGAGAGAGAGAGAGAGAGAGAGAGAGAGAGAGAGAGAGAGATATATGCAGGAAGGCAGACAGACAGGCAGGCAGGCAGGCAGGCAGGCAGGCAGGCAGGCGGGCAGGCAGGCAGGAGGAGGGGGCAGGGGGGAGGCAGGCAGGGGAAGAAGGTAGAAGGCAAAAAGGCTAGAGGGCAGAAGGCAGGCAGGCGTCAGAAGCGATAGCCAGGCAGGCGGGTGGGAAAGGGCAGGGGGGGCAGGCAGGCAGATAGATGGACAAGTTTATCAAGTTTTCGGTTTTGTTTTAAATTTAAATTTTAGATGGGAGTGCATAAAAAACATTCATTTGTTGAATTCTTTATTTGTGATTTATGAAAGAGTGGGTTTTTGCATATTTTTGTAAATTTGACCTGTTTTGCCATTACTCTAAATATAAAGGGAAGTTTTATTGCCAAAAGATGCCCATCTGAATTAAGGGAGTGTCATGTTTTGAAAATCAGAGATTTAAAGATGTCCTTATTTTAGGGTGGTATGGAGGTATGCATAACATTTTAATTTTTTTTTTTTAAGTCACACAAACATAATAAATATATAATTTTATATATAATTATAAAAATATATAATAATATATAAAATTTTATATATATATATAAATATATATATAAAAAAAGAGAGAGAGAAGAGAGAGGAGAGAGAAGGGGAGAGAGAGAGAGAGAGAGAGGGGAAGAGAGGAGAGAGAGAGAGGAGAAAAGAGAGAAGGGGAGAGACAAAAGAGAGAGAGAGAGGTTGGAAAAGTCTCGATTTTTGTTCACTTTATTTTTTCTTTTTTTCCAGGCATATTAACCCCAAGTTTGGGGGGTTTTTGTACTGTCCCCTTAGATTTTTTAAGAGTTTTATTACATACAGATGGCTCCACATGTCTCAGCTAGAAGGAGTCTATCCTTGGCCCGTGACCGACCCCGTTTTCCCCTTTTTTTTAAATTTGGGGCGGAAAAAGTGTTTTTCTTTCCATTTTAATATGACATGATCATCTTATTTATTTTGTGTTTATTAAATTTGTTATTAAAGTTTTGATAACATCGAAGACAATAAATAATAAAAATGAAGATTTAAAAAAATAAAGGGAAAAAAGGGTAAAACAGATGTGATAGGTAAGATAGAGCTGACTCCTTGGTGATAATATTTGTAGAGCTATTATATGTAAAGGATAGGACAAACTTTTAACCCTTTCCCAAGGGGGTAGATTATAGTGGCCGGGCCTCGCGCAAGGGGCTTATATCGTCCCCCTAGCATGCGCAACTCTATCAAATCCCGCACCCCCTTGCCGATCTTCGTAATATACAAAGTAGATGTATTTTCAGTTTCATTTTTTTTTTAAAGCCCCTTTACTCCCCCAACTCCATTTTCCCTGATAAATCGAGATGAAGGGATTTTTTTGATATAGACTCCATATTTGATCATTTTCAGTCTATAGTTGAATAAAAAAGAGTGTGCGGCATATGGAGTTGAAATCGTGGTTTGTTGCTGTGCTGCGGGCTGCTTTTTTTTTTTTTTTTTTTATAGAAAAAATTAGAAAGTGTAAAACGATTAACACATTTCAGTGGCAGAAAATAATATGGAGTCCATAATAACCCTGGCATGTACATACATGCCCCGGCAGATAGTCCGCCCGATGGCAGTGCGTACATGCCCCATTTGGGGAAAGGGAATTTCAGTTGACCTGGCATTGTTTTGTCTTGCCCCCCTGTGACATAGGGTTAAAAGTAAGATAGAAAAGTTTTTATTTTACAGTAAACAAAGAGTTGTGCATCTAAATTTGAAAACAGCATGGCATTTTTAAGCATTCAATTGTGTTCAAGATTAATAGTAAGTTAATTGTGCAGTATTTTTTTGGATTAAAAGTATCATATCTAATCATAAATTTGTCCCAACAGTAAGATGGTGACTGTCAGCTTGAGATGGATGCAGATGGCTTTACCGTCGTTAGCAAAAAGAAAGCCGCCAGAAGAAGATCAGCAAAACCACCGGCAGATTATATTAACACAAGTGAAGAAAATGTTGAGGACTGTCTAAGGTGAAGAAAACATTGTTTTTTGATGCTTGTGATTTGTCTTGGATCATGTTCGCCTTTCTGCTGTCTCTTCTCAGTACCCTTCTCTCTTCTATATTGTCTGTCTGTGTGGCTCAGTGTTTGTGTCTGTCTGCCTTACTGTCTGTCTGTGTCTGTATGCCTTATTGTCTGTCTGTCCATCTCCTGTCTGTTTCTCTGTCTCTGCATCAGTCAGTCAGTCAGTCAGATTCCATACCTATCTACCTACCAGTCTATTTATCTGTATTTAATTTTAATAATATAATTTCCATTTTTTGTGATCTAATGGCTCGTAATGCTATGACTCATACAACTGTCTCCCTTAGTTAATAATCCACCTTTGATGTAGCATTTAAGATAAAGAAAAGTTAGCAGCTGAGATATTGTTCTTTTAGCTGGTGTATAAAAGCGTTGTCTATAAATATTATTTTACAACAGTAAAAATAATAATTGTAGTCATTAACTGTGGATAACATTTTAATTTTCCTTGGGGATTTTGAATGCTTATGGTATCATTTCACAGTATATTATTTCTTTCTTGTTAGGGTAGTAATGATATGGCATTTTAGGCAAAAGAATCTCAGTATTATAATTCTGTTGCAGAAAAATAATTCAAGCAAGAGAAGACGTGGAAGCAAGTGATGGATTCGCCACTTTCCAAAAGAATTTAAATGAGATAAAGAGCTCCCTGCAGAGATGGAAAGAAGATGCTTGCAGAATTTCTTCCATTGTCTGCTACGGCTTAGGTCAGATTTCCTCTAGTAGGATTGCCAGGTACCAAACAGGGCTGCTCATGTCGATTCAAGAGTTCTTTGACGTTGGTGTTGAGGTGTTTGACCCTGCGTTCTCATCACTGGATGAGAGGGTGTTAGATTTCCTGAATTTTACTGTTGTTAAAGAAAATGAAGAAGGAAAGAAGCGTGTTTCGACATCGACCTTGTTTTACATGCCTCATTGTGGAAAAGAATTATACAATAACCTCTTGTGGGCAAACTGGAATGCAGAATCACTTCCCATGTGTGTAATTATTGGCAATAGTTTCAGCACCATTGTCCCAAAATGTACCATCAAGAATATTAAAACAGTATTATAATTTTATTGAAAGAGCAGAAATGCTTTATGAAGAATATCCTTTGAAGTCATTAGTGGAACATGATGATGTGTTCAATGATATCAGTATTCATATCATGAAACAAGAAATTGCGTTAAGTGAAAGAGAAGAACTTTTTGAAGAATGTAGTGAACCAGATTATGCAGGCTGTGAAGCTGAGATTGTGAGAACATGAAGACTTAGAGAGACTTTTAAGAATTAGAAATATCTTATAATATCTTACTACAGGGTACAAAAATGGTGCTCTGTTGGAAGCTACAATTTCTCATTATATTTTTCTTCATTTTATTTGAACTCTGTATATACTCTAAAGAAGCCTGTGATTCAGGCTTCTTTAGAATTGGAGATATGAAAGAGTGTCACCCATGGATAACGTGTAGTGATATAAAGGACATGGCAATAGGGGATCTTCTTGGCTTTGGTGCTGTGAAGCAGATTTACCAGTCATCATGGAGGAATCAGGCTGTGGCATATGTTTACATTAACAACAGGAGACTATTTGGAAGATTTCAAGGCAGGTTTAGATTTTCGAAAGGCATTGGTGCTAGTAGGTTTCTGATTCAGTTATTGGGCTTTTGTGAAGAAGCTCATGTATACATAACAGAGTATCATTCCTTAGGCAATGCTCTAAACATGCATAAGGTATTTAGTGAGAGAAATATTATTGGCCTAAAAGAGAGATTTCATTTATGTATAGACTATGTTAGTATACTAGACTTTTTACACAACAGTCCTCTAGGCACAAGAGTAATGTGTGATTCGAATACACTGAATAAAACCCTAGAGCAGTATCTGATAACTTCCTCCCTCAGCCTGATTTGAACGATATGATGCTTTACCGCAAGTGGGACGTGAAGGCATATTTGTGGACACAGGAGATCAGGGGAGACTTTGTGGCACCGGAACAGAAATGGCCATACGATGGAGAGAAATTCACGGAAGGTCGAATGCCCCCTTATAGTGAAAAGGTTGACATTTGGAAAATTCCTGTTGTGTGCAATCACTTTTTAGGGAAGAGTGAGGAGGCGAGAATATTCCGATACCATGTCTTTCCAACTCACAAAAAATGTCGGGAGAAGAGGCCACAGGCTAGGCCATCAGCAAGAGAGGTTTTACAGTTGTATGAGGATCTTTCCAAGGGTATTTCAATGAAAGCCCTTACGGTACTAAAGAAGAATTATAGGGTATAGAATTTTGGTGATTTGTAAAAAAAAGTTGGGTATTTCCTGGTCAGTTTACTTTGATTTATGTGGTCACCGCTTTTATACTCCTGTATTTGACTATTAAATATAAACTAGCCTTGAAGGAAGATTGATTTCTGAATACAATTTTTTTGAATATGTGAACAACTTTTTTCACACAATAAACTTTACAGACCTCTCATATGTTTTGTTACCATCATCTTTTATGGAAGCTATACTGTAAACTTACTGTTCCTTCAGAGTAATATTTTGAGCCTGTTTAAATTTTGTAGAACGAGAATTGTCAAACCGCATCCTGTGTTACATTATTTGGACAAGGATAACAAAATGAATATACTTGTGATAATAAAGAGATATTTATATATGTATATGTGTGATTACAATCCCAGAATTATTTTACTCATACTTTTTTTTTTTTTTTTTTCAATTTCTCTATAGAGATGAATCTGAGAATTTAAAAGTAGCTGTTTGTCAGCTGAATAAATTAACCCAATGTTTAAGTGTTTCAAGGAAAGCAGCATGTTTACACTTTTTCCTTAACACAGGTGCAAAACATCCAATTGTAAGATTATACAGAAGGAGAATAGAGATTATTAACATTTTTTTTTTCATCGGCTTGGTATTTTCTTAGTAGGAATTTTATCAAGTACAGATTTCTATGACTAAGACTAAGGAAAAGTGTAGTTTTAATGTTTGAGTTTTTGTATATGTCGTGGAATGTGCAGGCATGTATAAAAACACTTTCACTCTCACTCTCACTTACTGTCACACACTCGCATATACACACATGCACGCACGCACGCACTCACTCACTCACTCACTCACTCACTCACTCACTCACTCACTCACTCACTCACTCACTCACTCACACACACACACACACACACACACACACACACACACACACACACACACACACACCACCCCACACACACATGGACACCAAAGAGGAGGGAGGGCAATACACCACATATTTGAGAATTATATGAAACCCACATTTTA
>NC_051398.1:4079839-4094839 GCF_015228065.2 Penaeus monodon | reverse complement strand
TATCCCCAAAAAAATCCAGTACCAGGGGCCAAAATAAAAATTTTATCCCCTTTAGGGGCAATGAGGCTTGCCCCTTATAAAAGCCCCAAAGTGTAAATCACGATCCCGCCCCAGGCTCCCCTTGCCACGGCTCGAAACGCAAAATCCCCCCCTCATCAATGCCTACAGAAACAGTACCCAAAACCAATCCTTAAGGAAAATTCCACTCTCCCAGCACGCTCAACCAACCTCTCCCCCCAAAAAACCTCCAACATAACCCCCCATCCCCCCCTTATTAAACCCAACCCTTACCCCACCTCCCAAAAAACCATTCCCTCAACACTACCCCAGTCACGCACCCCCCTTCGAACCCCCATCACTACAAAATTTTGAAACCCTTTTCAGCGCACCCAAAAGGGGGACCGATTTTCGTGACCCCCCCACAGCCCCCTCTCTGAAAAACACCCTTCTTTTAACAATGTCTCCAAAAAAAGTGGGAAAAGTTCTTTCCGTAGCCGCCCCGACCCTCCGTTTGTACAGTAAACCCGAAAACCCAAGCTATACTTAAAAAAAATAACAGAAATAGGTAACCCCTCCTGCGAACCCCATCCAACCCCAATACTTGCACCGGACATTTTAAAATCTCCCCAGAAAAATCCCCAAATCTATGACAAAGATGGTCAGTTTTTGGGAGAAGATATTTGCCTGTTCACAGACTATGAGCAACGAGTAAAATGTACTCCATTCCCCAGAGGAAAAACGAAAGAAACCCATAACATAGCCAAAATTTACTTCCGTGACATGACCTTCCTTTAACGTTATATAAGGAGAATCCCCCCCTTTCGTCCATACCAACCTCCCAGTCGTGCCAAAATTTGTTGGGTCAGGACACCGAAAAACTTTTGCCTTTCCCACAGCCAGATCCCCCACTATGTCCCCAACCGGCCATCCCCGTCTAATCCCCTGCAAAACAGACAGTCCCCAACTGTGGGGGCCCCCCCCCAAAAGTTTTTTATAGGGGCTGTCCCACCTAAAATTTTGATTTGGGTAGCAACTCCATTTTAAAATTTGGACTCACACTACGTGAAGCCAGACAAGAAGCACGCGACGTGGTTTCTTTACTCCTTACCCAGTAAAGCTATTTCCCCAATTTCTCCTAAACCCCCCCCCTACATTAAAACCCCCCTCTTCTATCCTCCCTTTCCCCAGTCAAACTCTTTTCCCATCCAAACCCAGAACCCAATCTCTATACAGATATTTAAATCACCACCAAACCCCAAAACCCCTTCCCCTCTCCCCCTCGCATACCCGTAACAGACAGAAAAAAACGTTCCCCCCCTTTTCCCCCTACCCAAAACACCCCCCTTCCTTTATCCTTTGTTTTGAGACCCCGTCCTTCTTCCCCCCCCAAAGAAATCCTATACCCCAAAACCCCCAAAACCCCAACCCTTAGAAAAAAACCTTTGAAAATATTAAGATTCCCAAGAAAACTGAAACAACCCCCAAAAATTACAATCTGCCCTTCCCCCAACCCCAAGAAAACTGCTGAACCCATCTCCCCCAAAACGATACCCCCCCTACACCAATCCTCACCCCCCCCAAAACAAACCCCATCCCCCCCGCCCCAAAAACCCCAACCCCCGCCCACATTATCCCCCCACCCCCCCTTATCCCTTCCACCCCTCCTGGATACAACGTGAATCCCTATGTACAAGTTCCCCTTTCCTCAGACCCTCCATCCCCAATACCCCCCCTAGAGAACACCAACCCCCACCCCTTTTCCCCATTCAGACCTCCAGTCCTTTTCCACCCTTAGCTGTTTCCCCCCTCAAAATCAGTAAAGTATAAACCTTTTTGGAATTTTCCGGTTTTTCCGCCCCACAGCCCGACCTTGTCTTTCCTTTCCTCTTAAGTCCATCTTTTGTACCCTTCAAGAGCCCTTTCTAACACATCCTCCAATCCCAAATTTCCCCAATTATTTTTTGCTCCCCCACTTTCCCCTTTATTTTATCCATATTTACAATCAAAAAAACCCCCTTTAGCACACCCCCTTTTTAAAACCCAATGCCCTGCACAGTTTCCGTATCTTTTCTCGTTGGATCACGTGTATAGTCTATTTCCCCATCCCACCCCATTGATTTTGCTTTTGAAAATCTAATTTTCCAAAAACTTAACCCCCTTTCCTCATATTTGGGACTTTAAACTGCCCCCCCACATCATGGGGGGTTTCTATCACAAACTCCCGAGGCGATCTCTAGAGCGCTCCTCTCCACAGGCCCTACTATACTAAATTAGATCGCCCCAACACTTTGTACACGCACGCAACCTTTTCGCTTTGACCTCGTCTATGCCCCCCTTCTCTTTTTTAGTTTCCCCACTGGTCAGTTTTTAGACCATTTTTCCCTATGTGCCCATTTTCCAGTTCCCTTTTTCCCCTATTCAAGTCCCACTCCTAACCCCCCAGCTGGTGTTTTGATAGAGTGACGGCATACTTTCACTTACTCTTCTATTCATACCCCCATCCCCCCCACTTCCTTTTTTCAGAAAGATACAGTTTTTACAAAACGTCTTAAGGCTGCAAAAAGCTATCCCTCAACTCAAGACCATATACCCAAATGTGTTCCAGGGGAAAAATTTGATTGACAAAAACCCTTTCGCTTAAAACGTGCAGCCGGGAACAGTTCCCGAAAGAGAGGTACCCCAAATCAAATCACCCCTATCCCTTTAAAAGAGCACTCCAATTCCGTGTACAACCGGGAATAGTAAAATAAAAGCTGGCAAATAGTTTCATCAATACATCCTCTACATCTATCTAAAATTTTTGGCGCCGAATCCCAAAATATCAGGCAAAAAATCCCCCCCCCCTCCTGCCCTGTCCTCCATATCGAAATACCCTATTCTATCCCCCCCCAAGTTTCTAATGAATGGGGATTATTTCAGCCCGGTCAGTAGTGGTTTTCACCCATCTTTACATTCTTTCTATTAAGACCACCAGAGAAAATACCCCATTATCTTTACCCCATCCCCTTTATGAGTCCTATAAGCCCCCTTTTCTTCTCGAATCTTTCTCCTACAGTCGTGCCGTAACACTCATGAAGGCCCCGACGGATTTTTCCACCGTATGCCCCCAACTCCACTTTTTTTACCTCCTCTTAAAAAATTTACAACCCCATTGGGAATCAGGAAATTTCCTTCTAATGGCGAGAAAATCTTATCCTTCCCTTCGAAACCCCAAAAAACGGGTTTCCCCCAAGACTAGCCCATCGCAAAACTAGCGTTGTGCAAACTATTAGAACGAATGGTAAATTCCCCTTAAAGTGGTATCTTTAATTCACAATTTTTTCTCCTTTCCCAAAACGGTTTTTCCCCTGCCAGAAGCACAGCTGACCCCTTGCTCATTTTTAGACATATATACATTGCATTTTCACGCCCGAATCCCTACTAGCTATTTTTTTTTATCTAGAAAAACATTGATCGAAGGCGGCCTATCCCCCAACAAAGTTCTCTAGGGAACGGGAAACAGGGTTTTTTTCTAAAGTCCTTTCCCCTTTCCCCAAGCACTTTCCAGGAAAAAACCCCCGCCCCATCATCTTTTTTCCCAAACGAAGGTGCCCAAAGCGTGTGCTCAGTAACACTTATTCCTTCTTTTCTGTTTAAGATATGTCTCAGTTTTACCCCCAGGAGCCGGTCATCACTTATGTTTATGATTTAAAAAATCTTCCTCTGGACATCATAAAAATCTTACCCAATTTTTTCAACTGCAATCTCATCAGATTTCCGGGCCAAAAACCCCGGCTTCCGCTTTTCTACCTTAAATCTTCTCCATTTTTTCTCCCCCCCACTGCAGGTCCTTACCCCCACTTTCTTTTATGGCATCCACCCAAAGCCGTTCCTCTGGGAAACCAGGTGCATTTTGCTCCAAAAAATTCCGGCGAGACCATATTCTACACTTAAAAAAAAAAGTCCCGCCCTCTTCGAATCTTAAAAACCCCTCCCATTATAGGGGCTAATCGCAAAACTCCCCTTTCTTAGTTTTTGCCTCTCCCCTCTTTATTATGGAGCCATACTACTCCCCCGCCCCAACCCTTCCTTTCCCCTCTTGATACAACCATACGTGGTTTCGCTTAGCCTAGGCGCCTTTTGCTCCCCCCCGTTGAGAGCCTGAACGAATCAGGCAACCATCTCTATTCGAGTCGTGCCCTTTTCTCTCCGATCTAGTTTTATTCCCCCAATTTCCCCCACTAAACTAAATATCCCCCCCAACCCCACTTTTTACCTTAGCTCATCTCCACGATTACCTAACCTTTTTCAAAAACGCATGGATACCCTCCCTACATCCCCCTTTCCCCCATCCCAACTTTCCCATTCTCTGCCATTTCCCTCCCTCCAGGCTATACCTCACCCAATTTTCTTTCTGTTTTCCCGACCCACCAAAATCAAAATCCCTCCCATGTCCTTCCCCACATTTTCCCTTTACCAGTCCCACTCATTTTCCTCTAGTTTTATGTAATGATGGCCCCAAACACCTCCGGTGTGGTTTTTCAGAATTTCCCAACTTTACTTTCAAAAACTCCCTTCCCCTGAATCCCGGCCTTACAAAATTTTTGGGACTCCTTTTTTCTCTAAAAAAACAATTTTCACTTCCCCTTCCTCTTTTTCAATTTTTTTTGATCCCCTAACCATTAATCTCATAAAATCAATACACACCACAACCCATTGTTTTTTAAGATCCCGAAGGTTGTTTTTCCTGTCCACACGCCATAAAACAATCAAATTTTGCTGGGTGCCCCCCCTGTTTGGGAATCCCCCGGCAATGAACAGGCAGTACACTAGCAGCCCCGCCTCATGTCCCCAAACATACCAACCCGCTTCTCACTACCCCGCCCCGGATATTCCCACACTTAAGACCTTTTTGTAAAACGATGGGAACTTTTGGTCAAACCTCCGCAATAATAAATTATTCTTAAAACAAACAATTCCCCTGGTCAAAATCCATTTCACGGGAAAGCGTGGGAGACTGCTCTCGCCGCTACGCATTTGGGCCCCACCCGTAAAAAACATCCTATCTGATGCAAATCTGTCCACCTTATGTTCCCTTTTGAAGTTCCCCTTCAATCCTCCCAAATTTTTATGTGCCCCCCGTTTTTTAAAAACCCGTACCCCGCTTCCCCCATCTATCCCCCCTTCCCCGACCTCCCAAAATAGGGAATCCTTCAAAAATCCCCCCCTTTCTCCAAACCTATTCTCTTCCCAAAAAGCATACACATCTTTTATTAATCAATCACCACACCCCACCCTAAACCCCTTTATCACCAATTCCTTTTTCCCCGCTTAGACAAAAAATCAAACTCAACCCCCAACCCCCCAAAATTAAAAATATAGGCTACATGACCTTAGATGTCTAGAATTTCTCTTTTTTTAACCAAACCCTTAAAATTACGCACACGCATTTTTTGTATTAATTACCTAAGATATTTAGTATTCCCCTTTAAAAATCAGAACAAGGAAAATAAGAAGTAAATATTTAAGCTAATATTTGGTTTCCTCCTGCGCCCAAAAAAAAGTTTTAAGGTCGAGGACAGCTCCACTAATCAGCGTCAAAGCACGGGCTTCCCCTCACAAAGAGTTTTATGTTCCAAAGGGATATTCCGGTTTGCGAGCGTTTTGCCGAAATATTTGAACGGCCGCCCTCAGTTTTATTTTGGGGGAGACCGAGAGCTGCGGGCTGTGGCACAGTGGAGTCGGGGGTTTTACGAAACCCAAATTGTTAGTACTGGGCTGGTTTTCTGATAAGATAAAAGAGATCTGTTTCGGGAAACATCATACCCCAAACTGTGGGAAGGAAAAACCTCCTCAGGGGATTTAAAATTTCGCTTCAGTAAGACCCGGGGCCGACTCGTCAACTGCGGCACCCACCCAAACAACCCTGGGGTGATTCGGCTCTCCTGTCGCGATCACATTCTCGGGTTGATATGTTAATGAAAACACCCCTAGAAAAAAAAAGAGACATACATGAAATTTTTGGGTTCTTTTCTATTAAAACAAACCCCTTTTTAAAAAATATCGAGCAAAGGGGAAATTAAAAAGGGAAGGGAAAGGAGATGGTGTCTTTACCAACCTGGTGTTTTTGTTGATCCCCTACTTCTCGCAGCGGACGTAGATTAATATCGAAAACCCCTTGGTTTTCTGCTTTGCAACCCCTTTTCACCCTTTTTTCGGGAATAAGATCATCAGTCAAAATGAACCATGGGAATTCCGGGAAAAACGATTTTTCGAACATTTGAATTGGACGAGCCCAAATTCGAACCCAAAAAAAAAAACCTTTCCGAAAAAGTTTCGGTTCGTTATTCAACGAAGTTTTCTGTGTGTTTTTACATACACACACAACATATATATATATATCATATGCATATAAATTTTTATTAATATTATATATATATATAATATATATATATATATTTATATATATATATAAAAATACACATGACACACACCCCCCACAAACCCACACACACACACACACACACACACACACAAAACCACACACACCACACAAAACACAACACACACCACACACAAAAAATTACAATAAAACATTTGTACGGGGTAAAAAAACCCCAAATGCAAAAGCAAAGTGTATGAAAATGGAAACATTTCGAAACCCCCGGTTCCCATCTTAGGTCGTCTGTCCTCACCTCCCTTGTTACCATTTTCCCTCTCTCTCCTCTTTTTTTCCCCTTTTCCCCCCCCTTCCCTTCTGGCCTGAAGATGGAACCAAAGGGGAAATTTCGAAAGTACTCATTTTCAGAAAATCCATTTTACTTGGGTTTTTTCTCCCATAGTTCAACAGGAAAAGAGTTTTTCCCATTCAATATGCATTAAATACCTAAAGATATACATAGTATTTTTTTATTTTTTATATCTAATCTATAGTATCTGTATGTATCTATTTCCCTTGACCCCAAACCTAGGGAATCCTCTCAGCACCCCCATTTTACTTTAGACGTTATTCTCCTTTTCTAGCATAAATATCCTCCTTTATTGACGTCTTATCCCTAAACCCTTCCCCCTTTTAAAAACCCTTTGTTTTTATACTACATTATTTGTTTAAAAATTAACCCTTATATATGTCTATTATCTCTCCTATCTCTATAAATTTTTTTTTATGTGGTAATAATAGATAAAATAGAAAATTGTATAATAATATAGATAAAAATAGATAAAAATGATATAAAATAGATAGAATGTATATAAATAAATAATCCTTTATCTCTGCGTATGCAGGGGCGACGTTTTATCGGTTTTACCATCAGGGGTCACCACGCGGGAAAGATCCCACAAGTCTTGGCTTTTTTTGCAGCCGGGGCCCTTTGTGCCCAACCCTCCCCTTCTTCGGTTGGGTCCGACACGGGATATTCCCGTGGATTGGGTCCATGTCCTAGGCAGCAAGGGGAAGTCCTTGCCCCGGGGAAAAAACGCTCCGGCGGGGATTCGAACTCTCGTGACAGTTTTTTAAAAAAGATGCTCTAAACACTCGTTTTTGCGGCCTCTAAATAAATAAATAAAAAAATAAAGAAGAAAAAACATATAATGTATAAATGTATATTATAATATACCATGATATAAATATAATATATATTATATATTTTATTTTAATATATTTTAATAATTTTAAAAATAATAATATTTAAAATTTTATTACCAAAACTACTTTTAAAATTATATATTTAAATATAAAAGATTATATTATTATATATATTATATATAAATAAAATATATAATATATAAATATATATATGTATATCTATATTGTAATATTCCTCAATAGTAAAAGAATAGGAAACCCTTTTTTCACTGACCGTATAAATGACTGTACTTGTTTTAAAATATTTCAGAGAATAAAGTTTTTTTTTTTTTGGTTTAAAAGGAAAAAAATCTACCTGATTTTAGCATTTTGAAACAATCAATGATAAACTATTTTGGGGAAATTCAAGCTCAAGATAAAAAGATTTTATCTTTTAAGTCAGGTATATTGATCATTTGAATTTAAGATTATTTAAATTCGTCGAACTAAAATAATATTTATTCACCCGTTCCCCCACTCCCTTTTTTCTTTTAAATCTATCAGTAAAAAAAAATTTTTAAGACGTAGGACTGCGACCAGCAATATATCCTTAATTTTTCAATTTTTCCAATTTTCATTGCGCTTTTTTTAATTTTCCGCGTCATCGTATTAAATTCCCCCTCCCTTGAACAAAATGGGGGAAAGCAGGAAAGGAGGGTTTTGACTCGCATTTTTTTTCGGAAAAAAAATTTGGGTCGCGCTTATGGGGAAATTTTAGAGGGGGAAAGAAATGTGAGAACAGTACACTTTATTGAAAAAGGAAAAAAAAGGGAACAAGGAAGAGGGAAGGAGGAAAAGAAAAAAAAAAACGGAAAAAAAGGGGGAGGAGGGGAGGGGGAGGAGAAGAAAAAGAAGAAGAAAGAAATAGGGAGAAAAATTTAAATTTAAATTTAAATTCAAAATATTTTATTCCCCTAGTTACAGGGTATTCTTATTAATAGAAAGTGATTTACAGTACAGGTAAATATAAGATACACATAGAATAAATGGTAGTACATATAAGTCTTGCTTATATGTATATGTGAAACCTGTTGTCATTGATGATTCAAGAGATGTTCATTTGTTTGTTTTCGCATGTATTAGATTTTCTGATATTTCTGATACTATTAGTAATTGGTTCCAAATCATGGGTTAGTGTCTGCCGTGTCCCTTTATCTGCACGTGATCTGTAGAGAGTTTACCTGTCGTGTTTGGACACAGGTTGTGTTATCTACGGTTGGAAGACTTATAGCACTTTGGATGAAAACCTTGGATTATTTTGTGAATGAGTACGCAAGTGTTGTAGTTACGTTGTTTTGCACTTTTAGCCAATTTAGTTTATGTGTGGGGTAATGTGGTCATACTTATTTACGTTACCAAGTGCTACTCTCGCAGCAAAGTTTTGTAATTTTTGAGTTTTCTGAATTGGAGCTTTGTTTGCTGTGCCCCAGATGTTTGAGCAATATTGATTATACTGAGAACTTGTGTTTGTATAACGGCTATCTCAGTTTCAGCAGGGGTCTTGTTGTTTATGTGACTTTGGTAAATTAGTGTGCCCATTACTCTCCTACGACTGTTGTCGACATGGTTCTCTGATGGCATTAATCTGTCAGTGCGTGTGTCCGCTAGGTTTTTAAGTGCTCGACTACCTATGAAGATACATTATGTTTTATCTGGATTTATCTTAAGGCCATTTGTGTCAAAGTATCTTTTATTAGTGCCAATGTCTCTCTGGGTCTTTTTTATTATTCATATTAAGGTGTTTACATAATCACTGGAGAAGTTGTGAAACATCGGCGTATTGACCAAGAAGGCAATTAAAAAAAATATTGTAAACAGGATTGGATCTAAATAAATACAGAAATACCATTTGTTTTTTTGATATTTTCTCGTGAATTTGAGTTTTGGCTTCGGGTTACTAATTAATTTTACTAAGGAAGATTCGCGGTTGACACTATCAAAAGCTGGATAAATCGCACACGCGTTAAGTTTATTTGATATTTGTCTATTTTCTCATAAATTTTACTTGTGATCTGTAATAATGCTGTTTCGGTAGACAACTTACTTCTAAACCAAATTTTGTGATTTGGATAGTAGGTCATTGTCTATAGAAATGTTGTCAATTGGTCTGTATAGGCAGCAGATAATAGGGTGATGGTACTGACTTCGTCTGTGTCTCTGGTTTGGGAATGCCGTGTTTCCAAAGCGATGGGAAATCACGGTTACCAGGGGAAAATGTTAAAGATATGTCTCTAAATAAAGCAAAAAACAATCTGCATTAGTTTCACGCAGGTGTTTTTACTGTTAGGATTACTGTTTCTATTTTTACGGGCTGTGGTCTGAAAATATTGGTAGTGGCTTTATCCTACCTGTTTTGCTGAGATATGGAAGCGTTTGTTTGTTCGTATATGAGATGTCCAATTTTAGCGAAGAAACTTAAAATTTAATTCGCATTAATTTCTGGATTTTTTGTTTTGTTTGGCACAAGTGTTTTAACTATTTTCCGTTTTTTTAGCAGTGTAAATTTTATACGTTGTTAAAAATTTTCTGAAACAATCAGATTTGGCTCCATGTACAAATATAATTAAATAATTAGATATAATTTAGCTTTATTCCATTTGTTACAATGGATACTCTTGGTGTGACATGCCTTCTGTTTTATTTGCTTCTAAATGACCCCCTGTGGGGCAAGGAATGGGGGGGTTTGCCACCCACTGGCGGCGAGGGACTTGAACGCAGGTCAGCGAGACTGCAAGACGAGGTCGCTACCGCTGCACCGCACAGCACATAGAAGTGATTTGACATTTCTTTTTTTAGTTTAAAATTTTATCTGGAGTGTCATGCTGTGTCTGCCCATTTTTCTGAGAGCTTTAAGAATGCTATTTCTATCTTTTACGGCTCTCTTGATGTTGTTTATCCATGGGGCCAGGAGACGTCTAGCAGTTCTTGTAACAGATGGAGCGATGGCGTCGTGCGGTCATTAATCACTTCCGTAAAGACATTTACCTGTTTGTCTAAAATCTACTTGCAAAATTTCTAAAAGTGTTGATGCTTTGGCAATTATTTGTTTTTCGTAATGACTGAGACCCGAAATTTGGTTAATTCACTGACACTTTTACAAATGGTGGTCGTTCGTTTCTTTAAATCAAGCGTCCCCTTGTGATTTCGTGATCGGCAACATGGCATGGGATCATGTTTGTATTTGTCAGCTTGCTTGTCATTATTACATCAATTAATGACGAAGTGTTTTCTGTGACCTGGTAGGTTCTTTGACCATTTGCTCTAATTAATTTCCCCCAATTTCCTAAATAACTTTGCATCAGGCTTAATTTAAATCATTTTTTAAAAATCACCAGGATGAAAAGAGGTCTTTTTTTAAGTAACGTTCTCTAAAAACGTTTCTAATAATCAAAGGATTCAGGCGAACTATGGGTTGCCTCAAGCGGGAGCATATTGCATTGTACGTTAACTCAAGTATCCTCTACATCTACACTCTTTTCATCTGTAGCGGATATCTCATTTGTTTTGAGAGTATATCGTACATATATGTAGACTCCTCCCTACGTCCTGCATCACATCTATAGACATGAAATTTGGTATTTTGATGAAAGCACTTGACATATCTTGGTGAAGCTACGTTCACTTACACAGAATATATCAAGATTTCTCTCCATTATGTGCACTTCTATTAATCAAAATGCCAAGGAGAGAGTGTGCGTTAATGTGATCTATTTTCAGAAATGTGTGTTTGGGCCCGTGGGTCTTGCTGACGGCGGTACCTTGTAAAACCCCTCTAAAACATTTGACATTCCTTGGGAAGACATCTGTCTAAAAATAGACTAGGCTTTATTTTCGGACTCACACAGTTACCGTGAAACCATTTTAGAAATTTATGGCTCATCGTCGTCTGGTGGCTTTTACACTTGATAAATTTTTGAAGTTTTCGAAGGTGCTCTCGATGTCTTCTTCGTCTGTGTCTGTATGACAGCTTGTGACTGAAGTCTCAAGCGATCAGCTCCTGTTAAGAGTTTTTTTCGTCGTTATTCTTGTTTTTCTTTTTTGTTTCCTCGAAGTGACTGACGGAACCTTTATCTTGGGCATCTTTGTTGTTCTTTCTGCGTGGTTGTTAATCACGACCGTGGGCACTACGGGAGCGGGATGGAGCTGGGGGGCAGTGGGAGGGGGGGGGGGATTTCCTGGCACCTGGGATGAGTTGCATCCTGGCGAAGTTCCTTCTGATTTTTCTTCTTCTTCTTCTTCTCTTCTTCTTCTTAACGCTTCCCCCTAGGCATAATTGCGCCTGCTTCGGTTTTTTTGTTGGCTGGGGGCTGCTCAAGGATGCTGGTCCTCGGGGAGGCTGCCGTGTCAGCAAGAGCGCACGCCTGCTTGCTCGCTGCGGGCGGAGAGAGGGGAGATGGGCGGGAGGGGAAGGGAGGTGGGGGGTCGCTGGTCACGAGGGAGGGAGGGTGTGGAGGGGGTTGCTGGGTGGAGGTAGAGGGCATTCATGAAAGGGGAGGAAATGCGAAGGGGGAAGATTGGTAGGAGGGTTGGTCAGAGGGGGGGGGAGGGGAGGGAATCGGATGAGAGTTGGTGGGGTGGGTGGGGGGGGTCTGGTGTGACGTCTGCTGCCTCTTCGCATTCCTGCTTCGCCTGATCCCCTTTGCTTAATGCTTCCTGTTGTTCGGAGAGCATTTGATTAACAGATCAATTTTGTTTCATATAAAACTTTCGTTGAGAAGAAGGTTCTTGATACGTCTATGTTTCTTGTCTTTTAGGGTTTTTGGATGTTAGTTGTGGTTGCGAACACCAGTTTGCGCTTTTGAACACAGTGGACTATCAAGGTGGGGCACAATGATGTTTTTTATCTTCTTGGTGTCCCTTGACGTGTTTCTAGCTTTCTAGAGTCTATTATGTTAATTATAATGTGGGCCTTCTCGATCTTTCCCGGTCCAGAGTTTTGACCTGATCACAGATAATCAATCAAAAATTGTGTTCCCCCGGGGTGCCGTGGATGCCCATTTTATAAATATATATAATATATAGATATATATTAAAATATAGTAAACTAATTTTATAGAAGATTACTTTATATATACATACATTTTAAAATATAATAAATATATTATATATAAAATAATATATAATTATATATATAATAATATATATATAAATATATATATTATATTATATATATAATATCAATATATATATACTATATGTATATATATAATATATATTTTATATATAATAATTTTATATATATAGTATATAAAATGTTATATATTGTTAATTTTGTAATATATATATAAAATAATAATATATATATAAAATATATATATATATTATAATAATATGTTATATGCTGCTTGTTATTACAGACATAACGATTATGCCCCTGAGTTAGATATTCCCATTTTTTTATGGGCCCTTCTATATCATTTGAATATGTCTACTCGCGCTTATTCCATACCCCTGTATTCCCTTGTATCTTACACTGCCTACGCCTTATATAGTGCTAGTTTACACGCTACACAAATGGCGTGCTTTCATACAAAATTCACTCGCTGTGCCACGCGATCCGTGTTTCCTTGTCACGGAGACACAACAAGGGCCGCGGGGGTGATACAAATCTCCCAAGGTTAAGAAAGATTTCTTTTTACCTCGCACCCTAAATCCCCCTCGTTTTCCGACGAGCGAACTGCTGTTTCTGTGTTATGTTAAATGTGTACTAGTCTATTTGTTTGGTTTGTCTGTCCCTGTCTCTGTGTTGTGCCTATCTCTGTGTCTGTCTGTCTTCTCGTCTGTCTGTCGTCTGTCTGTCTTTTTCTCTCTCTCTCTCTCTCTCTCTCTCTCTCTCTCTCTCTCTCTCTCTTCTCTCTCTCTTTCTCTCTCTCTTTCAAAACCTAAGTTAACTGTTATATACAATTACCCATCGCCTACATAAACAGTCATTGTTAGTTGTTTTTGAGGCCAGCCGTCCGTGCCCCCATAACCTTGTAACCTGTTTGGCTGGGGCACTCCGGGCACCCTTGGATATGACTCCAGATATCGAATCATTTTTCGATCCTCCTCGTGTCATCGCAAACAACAACCCAGCAAAAATTTAGTCCTCCATCACGTGACTGTTTATTACCCCTTTCAGCTCCTAAATCCAGTTGATCCGAGGTTTTTAAAACCTTCCGCCCTTCTTACACCCACAACCTTGAGTAAGACCCGGGAACTTACCTTCCTTCGGCCTAAAAATCCCGCTGATGAAACTAATACTCCAGGGGAAAGCATAAGGCCTTGAAGGGAGCCCCCGCATTTAAAGGAACCCGTCCTCGTCCTTGGGGGGTAGGTAGCGGCAAAGGACATACTGGTAGAGACAGAGACGTTGACAGACGGGGTCTAAGCTCGCAATCACCACGTTTCGACACCCGGGGAGAGGGTTTAGCGAACAGCAATAAACGGAAAAGCTAAAATCCTTTTTCATATTTCCTCTAAGTAGCCCTGGAACCGAGTCTGGGGAGGGAGGAAGGGGGAGGGGGGTAACGAGGAAATTTTTCCAAAAACGTTTATTATCTGGAGTAAACTGTAAATGATATTCAAAATAAAAGAATAATGATAATAATAGTAATGATGCTATTAACAGCAAAGTGATTTTTCTATGATAAAAAAAACAACAAAAAATACTAATGATGATAGGAATCATGAAAATGATTATAGTAATGATAATAATAATAATAATAATAATAATAATAAAATAATAATAATAATAATTAACAACAATATAAAAGATAATGATTATGATGATGACGACGAAAGATGGGTGATGATGATGATGATGATGATAATAATAATAATGAAAATAATAATAATAGTAATAATAATAATGATAATGATGAAAATGATAGTGATAACATAATGATACCCACTAACAACAACGATAATGATAACAATAACGACACTAATATATATATAAATATATATATATATAAATTATATATTTTATATATATATATCTATATATATATATATATATATATATACATATTGTGTATAGTATAGGAGTGGATACAAGAACATTATTCATCGAAAGTTTCAATGTCAACACACAAAAATGGTTTTGCTAGCGAAAAATGACACACAACAATAATCCTGCAAAGAGTGCTAAAAACCAGCATTGGCAACAAACCGGAAGTGCAAAGTAATGACGAAATAAGGCCCTTCTTGTAAAACATGAAAGTAAATTAGCATAATAACAGGTGGGTCTTTTATGTTATTAAACCGCCCTCTCTGTACTGATAGCACTATGATAACAATGTGTTAATGGCGAAAACCATAGTGCTATGGTGTTCATAGTACTATGGGTTGAAGGAAGATGTTGACGATATTGAAATGTTTGTTATTTTTGTCACCATTTATAATTATCATAAGAT
>NC_051398.1:4062339-4069839 GCF_015228065.2 Penaeus monodon | reverse complement strand
GTGTATGGAGTATTAAGTAGCTCCTGTATTCAAAGCTGGTAATCCTCAAACTGCATATCTTTGTCAACTTCCCGACAAACATCCGTGCAGTGCAGTTTTATATGGTGTTGCAGATGAAGTTCTAAATAATCTTATCTTTATCTCGGTTGAAATATTTCTATTTTTCCATATAACTTCTTAATTCAGGCATTATCGCCAGCGGTGTAGGAATTCTAGCCTTGATTTTTTTTTTTTTTTTACAACCTTCTAATATCTGCGTTTCTAGTTATTCAAATATGTGGACAAATATGTGGAATTCCATTACAAAGTTAAATGAGACTTTATCTAATCCATCAGTAAATGTTCGTCCTCATAAACAGGCAATCGAATCCAATTTCTCCTTCTAAACTTACATTGCTTTCTAAAAAAAAAATATGGTACATTACGAGCACTTGTTCCAAGAAAATTATTAACAGGCAAGGAGATAAAGAGACCCTTGCCTCACTCCAACAGATGTTTTGAACCTTTTCCATGGATGTTATCAAATAAGAATTGCATTCTCGTTCGTCAGTATCGTGTGATAAACTCTATTCATGTTGGCAAGGGTGTAGAAAAAGGTTTTAATGAGAATGAATATCTTTACAATACAAGAGATATATTCGACCGGTTTCGCTTATATTTTCGTCAGAAAATACAATATCTTCACAATACATCACGATATTTCACAATATATCTTCGCCAGAAATACACGTGTTTCTGACGAAGATGTAATCGAATCCGGTCAAATACATCTCTTGTATTGTGAAGATATTCATTCTCATTCATACCTTTTCTATAGTGTGATGCTCATATCTACAGGTTTATGGTTGTATGTTATTTGCCTTGTCACTGATGGAGTTCAAAATACTTTCTGACGTAAACTGTCATATGTTTTTTATATTCAGTAAAAGGATGGAACATTTTTCTTTTGTTTGTTTTTCCTTATACTTTTTGCATAGTAGTTGGGATTATTAATATTTTCTGTTGTTATTATATCATTATTACTATTATTATTATTATTACTGTTGTTGTTGTTGTTTTTATTATTGTTATTATTATTATTATCATTATTTTTATTGTTATTTCTTTAGATCTGCTGTTTTAAAATCAAACACCGGGTCACTACCAGCGACCTGGGGTGATTGAAGTTTGAGGCAATGGAACACCAACAAAAAAACATGCACTTAACTTTTGCAACAGGTTTCCCGAGTGCATAGCAAACCAATACATTACCTCATTATACTCTTCCCTTGTCCACTACCTTCTATTAGCTTATGTTCACACCATGTCCTGATATGGAACCCCCATATCTCACACAGTTTCCCAGGACAATGATATTTACCACCTCTTCACATACCTTACCTTACATATTAGGTGTTAATACCAGCTTAGAACATATTCACTCACAATACCTTCCGTTTCGATGGTTCCCTTGCACCCTCTGGCATGACGACAGTACCTGCTCATTCTTCATTAGTTGCAGGCACCGATTTGCGTCAGAGTTTGATCCTGTGTCGACTTAATTGGAATTTCTGTGTCCTTGGTGTTTCCTTCCTGCAAGCAATGTTAACTGAAATGACGCCATTTCTTTGCTATTTTGTGAAACTGGGAAGTTCTTTGTTTGAGCTCGTTGTTGTTGTTATTATTATCTTGGTATCATTATTATTGTTATTAGTATTATTATTATTATTGTTGTTGTTATTATTATTATCTTGTTATCGTTGTTATTATTATTATTATTATTATTATTTTATTTATTATTATTATTATATTATTATTATGCACTGCTACAACAATTTTCATCACCATCCCCCCATTCCTTTTGCTTCTTTTCCTTTTTTCTTTTTAGCATATCTTAAGCTTCATAGCACTCCATCCTTAGATTGCAGTCAGTCGTGGCCTCCCTCTTCTTTCTCCTTCTAGTGATTTACTACTGAAGCTTTCTCGTTCTTTTTCACATTTCTATTATTCTGTCAGCATTCCTGTCTCTTTACGGTCTTCCTCTAACTTTTTGGGTATTCTGCACAGTGTATGAAGTATTAAGTAGTCTCCTGTATTCAAGCTGGTAATCCTCATCGCATATCTTTGTCTAACTCCACGACAAAATCCGTGCAGGCAGTTGATATGGTGTTGCAGATGATAGTTCTAAATTAATTTATCTTATTTTCGGTTGAAAATTTCTATTTTCCATATAACTTTAATTCAGGCATTATCGCCAGCGGTGTAGGAATTCTAGCCTTGATTTTTTTTTTTTTTACAACCTTCTAATATCTGCGTTTCTAGTTTTTCAAATATGTGGAAAAAATATGTGGAATTCCATTACAAAGTTAAATGAGGGACTTTATCTAATCCATCAGTAATGTTCGTCCTCATAAACAGGCAATCGAACCCAAATTTTTCTCCTTCAAACTTACATTGCTTAAAAAAAAAAAATATGGTACTTACGAGCACTTGTTCCAAGAAAATTATTACAGGCAAGGAGATAAAGAGACCCCTTGCCTCACTCCAACAGATGTTTTGAACCTTTTCTCAAAGGGATGTTATCAATAAGAATTGCATTCTCTGTTCGTCAGTATCGTGTGATAAACTCTATTCATTGTTGGCAAGTGTAGAAAAAGGTTTTAATGAGAATGAATATCTTTACAATTTCAAGAGATATATTCGACGGTTTCGCTTATATTTTCGTCAGAAATACAATATCTTCACAATACATCACGATATTTCACAATATATCTTCGCCAGGGAAATAACACGTGTTTCTGACGAAGATGTAATCGAATCCCGGGCAAATACATTCTCTGGTATTTTTGAAGATATTCATTCTCATTCATACCTTTTCTATAGTGTGATGCTCATATTACAGGTTTATGGTGTATGTTATTTGCCTTGTCACTGATGGAGTTCAAAATACTTTCTGACGTAAACGTCATATGTTTTTTTTATTTCAGTAAAAGGATGGAAATTTTTCGTTTGTTTTTTTTTCCCTTATACTTTTTGCATAGTAGAAGTTGGGATTATTAATATTTTTGTTTTTATTATTATTATTGTTACTATTATTATTATTTTTACTGTTGTTGTTGTTGTTTTTTATGTTATTTTATTATTATTATTATTATTATTATTATTATTGTTATTTCTTTAGATCTGCTAATTAAAATCAAACACCGGGTCACTACCAGCGACTGGGGTGATTAAAAAGTTTGAGGCAATGGAACCCAACAAAAAAAACATGCACTTAACTTTTGCAACAGGTTTCCCGAGTGCATAGCAAACCAATACATTACCTCATTATACTCTTCCCTTGTCCATTTAAGTCTTATTTTCTTTTGATTGTTAGAACAAAAATGGATGAACCGCAGGGCCAGGGGTTGGAGCTAACCCGTCCTAGTGACCTGGCGGATTCTGACTAATGGAAGAGGTAGATCTCAGTTCTACCCTGGGGGATGCGCCCCTGTTGATCCGTGCGAACGCTTTTTCACCAACCTCCTACTCTTACTTGAGAGGCAGGATGCATTTTAGCCCCACTGCCAAGAAGCTGGATATCCCGCGCTAACCTCCAATTGGCATGTCCAGGTCCCCGCGGGCACGGTGTTTGACGAACCACTTAGCGCCCTGCGGACATCATGTAGCCGACTAGGTCTTTATACTGGGGCGGTTGAGCAGTGATCCTTCCCCAGGGGAGTAGTTGTTTAGGCAATCATTGCTGGTTATATTATATTTTTTTCATTTGTCTCTTATTGTATAGTTATCAGTATCGTATCTTTATGCAAAAGTATATATTTCATGATAACGGATAGGAATGAAACAGCGGGTATTATACATACATATTTTTTTTATATTATTTTTTGATATGTACTTAATAATATGACATTAATTATGGACATCAATATGACTGACATTTCTGCAATACAAGTGTTCACAAAACATTAAAAGATATTTGGTCTAATTGACGTCCTTCCCGGCGGTGCCCTGCGGCAAATTGCTCATGATCAGCGATTCCGCCTCTTGTTCTTGCGGCTGGGCAAGGGCGCAAAGGCGGGCGTCTGCGGCTCCCGCACGAGGCGCTGCAGCAGCGCGCGCACGTCCGCCAGCTCGGGCCGCTTGGAATGGTCGTCACGGGACGCCCTTGCCGCCACCTCCTTCAGCCCCTTGGCCACGCTCTTCATGTGCTGGTACATGTCCTTGAGGACTAGCCCCAGCCCCACCAGGTCGCACTCGAGGCTCATGGGAAGGCCCTCCTCCAAGCAGGGACACGCCCACTCCACGCCGCCGAACTAGCCGAGCGGGTGGCTGCCGCCCACGGGCTGCGTGAGGCCGAAGTCCACCACGTGGACCTTGGTCACCTGCCCCTTCCTGGCCGTCTCCACCACGACGTTGTCCGCCTTCAAGTCGCAGTGGAGGAAGCCCGCATCGTGGATCTCCTGCAGCGCCTCCGTCACCTTGAGGGCGGCGTTGAGGATGTCGCGGTCCGACGGCCGCTGCTTGGACACTATGAGGCCAAGGAGGTCCTGGCGGCCGCAGGAGGTCATGAGGAAGGCGGGCATCTCCGGGCAGTAGGCCAGGGGGATGGGCGCTCCGCCCGCGTCCCCCAGCTTCTCCAGGATCGCCCTGTCCATCTCCAGGGACTCGGCCTCGTCCTTGGTGTTGCCCACCTTGAGGGCGCAGTCCTTGCCCTCGAAGCTGACGCGGAAGACGGAGCCGAAGCAGCCCTGGCCGAGGCACGCCCTGGCCGAGGCACGCCCTGGCCGAGGCACGCCCTGGCCTGGTGCATCAGCGCCGTCGTCTGGTACTTGGAAAGGCGTCGCACTGCCACTGCCATAATTATTATTATTATTATTATTATCATTATTATTATTATTATTATTATTATTATTATTATCATTATTATTATTATTATATTATTATTATTATTATTATTATTATTCCTATTAGTCCTTTTATTCCTATTAATATTATCATTATTGTTGCTGTTGTTGTTGTTTTGTTGTTTCGCGAAAATTATAATGTACAAAAAAAAAGATAAATAATAATAAATAAATAATAATAAATAAAATACTGGATTATACGAATTTCACATTTCTAGATTTGCTCGTCTAATCCGCCATATTAAAAATGATAATAATAAATAAATAAAAATAAATAAAAACAATTCTTCGCTTTTCTATGCTTGTTCTGGGGGCGCCCCCCCCCCCCCCCCATCTATCCATTTCCCGAGGTGACTTTGATTAATTGATTGTGATAAGCTAGAAAATAATAGCCTTTTATCATATGCGGCCATTTTCCTTTTGCAATATGGTTATACCGCTGGACGACATGACCTAGGGATTCCTAAATTTAGCAGGATATTTATGAGAGGTTTCGGTAAGGAATCGTTGAATATATACGCATAGATAATTTAATAAGATAAACAGAATGTCGTAAAAAATAATTCCTAAATGGATGCGTGTGCGAACGTACGAGTCACTAATCTTGATACGAGAACAGATTACGTTCGTAGTCCTTCAGTTAGCGACTTCCAAAATCAGCCTAAAGCTCAAATGATAAAATGGACAATATGTCCCAAATAATAAATTCCTAAATATATAATTAGATGTATATATACGAACCAGTGACAGATTAACAAATTAGGCTCGTAGTCCTTAAACCAGTGACACCTCCACCAAAAATCAGTAAAAAACACAAATGCCCAAATAAACAACAAATGCCAAATGCCAGAATGAACAATAAATCCCAAATAATAATCCCTAAATATATAAGTACACGTATGAACACGAACCACGTATGCACACGAAAACAGATTACGCTCGTAGTCCTTAAACCAGCGACTCCCTTCCCCCCTCCCCCCCCATCAAAATTCAGTAATAACCACAAATGCCAAAATAAACAACAAATCCGTTTTCTTTGCAGAGACTTTTCTCCATTCTCCTGGTGGTGTGTCTGACCTCTCTTTTCGCCTTCTACTACACCTCCGTCAAATCCACGCCCATCGGCTTCAGTATAGATTCTTTAGACGCGCGGGAACTTAAAAACTTTCGCCCGCCCTTCAGCATGAGGAGTAAGACTATTGCTTGTGTTTTTTTTTTTTGTGATGCAAATAAAATAAAATACAATGTAAAGGAAGAACAAGAAAAAACACAGGATATGGCATATTCTCGTGTTTTCTTGTTCTAAAATCGTCGTTTTTTTTTTTTTTTTGTGTGTTTTGTTTGAGGTGTTTCTTAGATGTCTGGCACATTTATTTTTTGCTTTTAACCATTAATCACTGAGGTGTTTATTAGTTTTTCTTTGTTAATGTGTGGGTCTTTTATCTTATCTTGATTTATATATGAACGTATATTGGAACGTATATCCAAATTGGTTTATTTTTACTTTTTTCTTCCTCGTTATTAAAACGTAATTTTTCTTCGTCATATTAAAAAGTATATTTTTTTTTTTTTTTTTTTTTTTTTTTTTTTTTTTTTTTTTTTTTTTTGGGGTGGGGGTGGGGGCTTAATTTAATACATATATTTTTAAATGCTGCTACTGTCTGTCTCCTTGAGAGGAAAAAGAGTATAATCAGCATGCTAGCGGATACTCAAAAGAGTTTACAGTGTTGTATCTCGCACCGGAGTCGTTTCAATGTCGCAAGGTCTCCGTAGGCGATAAGCGAAATAAAAATGGCCGGCGTGTCACGTCACACGTTGGAAAGTAGCATGTAGTTTACGCCTGCTTTCTGGGGCTCTCGTACGGGTATGAAAACCGGATATGGCAAGGATTATAACACGATTATTTGGTCGACAGCAAGCTTAATTTAAGTGTGGAAGGCCTCTTCCATATTTAAAACCGGGGCGAAATGTGATTGTCTTGTATTTTGTTCACTTTCCATGCTTCATCGTTGTTTTGAATCAAATACAAGTTGAATGAAAAAAATTCACTATTAGAGGGAAACTCTTAGATTCACTCCTTGAAAAAACTATACTCATTACGATATCACATTTTTCTTAGATTGTTTTTATTATAACCTTCTTTGATGCCAAGTATTCAACAAAATAATCCATTTAAAAATATCATTATGATGATTCGGGTACCCTTATGTATGTATAAAACTGATTTACTTTCGCGTAAAATTAAAATCTACGCATTCCCACACCACACACACCGCTTCAAAAAGTTTCGTTCGATATGCAATGCTCCAAAAATGCATATTATAATAAGTCAAATGTTGGACTTCTTAAATATAGTATATAAAAATGAACCGTATTCATGTTGACAAATGTATAAAAGGTATGCATGAGAATGAATATGTTCACACTACAAGAGGTGTATTTGACCGGTTTCGATTGTATCTTCGTCAGGAATACATGTATTTCTGACGAAGATACAATCGAAACCAGTCAAATACATCTCTTGTATTGTGAAGATATTCATTCTTATTCATACCTTTTATACATATAAAAATACTGTAATCCCTCAGAAATAAGTCATATGTGGGACTTCTTGAAC
>NC_051398.1:4055833-4057239 GCF_015228065.2 Penaeus monodon | reverse complement strand
CTTGTCCCTTTGTAATGTTCCCCTTTCAATCCTCACATCCTATATCGTGCCCCGTTTGAAACACCGTACCTCCTCCCTTCACCGACTCCAACTATCCTCCTTTCAGAATCCCACACTTTCTGCTTCAACAACCTATTCTCTTTCCTCAAACGCATACACATCCTTCATCTAATCTAACTCCTTACCACACCCGACCCTAACCCTTTCACTCACCAATTCCTTTGCCCAGCTTAGACAACTAATCACTAACTCAACCACCCTTCCCAAACATTAACTATAGTGCTACATGACCTTAGATGTCTAGCACATTTCTCTTGCTTTTAACCATTAACCATTAACCATTACGCACACGCATTATTGCTATTATATTACCTAATGAGTATTTATGTATTCCATTAAGATCAGAACAAGGAAAATAAGATAGTTAATATATTTAAGCTTAATATTTCGTGTGCCCTCCCTGCTGCCAAAAAACAGTTCAAGCGTCGAGGCACAGCTCCACTAACTCAGCTGTCAAAGCACGGGCTTCCTCTCATCAAAGACGTTTCCATGCTTCCAAGGCATTATTCACGGTTGCGAGCGTTTTGCCGCAAATATTTTGACACGGCCTCCCTCACGTTTTCATTTGGGTTGAGAGCCAGAGAGCTGCGTGGCTGTGGCAGCAGTGTGATGTCGGGGTATTTACGAAACCAATCCTGTTATGTACTGGGCTGGTTTTCTGAATAAGATAGAAGAGATCTGTTTCAGGAAACATCATAGCCCTAACTGTCGGAAGGAAAAACCTCCTCAGGGATTTCAACATATCTGCTGTCAGTAAATGAGCCAGGGCCGACATCCGTCAACTTGCAGGCATCCACCCAAACAACCCTGCGGTGATTCGGCCTCTCCTGCTCGCGATCACATTCTCTGGTTCAGATATGTTAAATGACAATGCAGCACTAGATACAAAAAGAGACATACATGAAAATGTTTTAGCGTTCATTTCTATTAAAACAAACGCCTTTCTTGAAAATATCGAGCGAAGGGAAGTTGAAAATAGGAAGGAAGGAGATGGTGTCGTTACCAACCTGGTGCTTTTGTTGATGCCATACATGATCTCGCAGCGTTGACGTAGATTATTATATCGTAAAAGGCATGTGGCTTGTCTGCATATTGCAAGCCATATTCAGTCCTTTTCGGGAATAAGATCATCATGTCAAAATGAATCCATAGCAATTCCGGAACGACTATTCGACACATTATGAATTGGAACGAGACCAATTCGAACCCCAAAATACCAACCCTTCCGTAACATAAGTTTCGGTTCGTTATTCTAACGATAGTTTTCTGTGTAGTTGTACATACACACACATACATATATATATACTCATACATATGCATATATATATATATATATATATATATAT
>NC_051398.1:4048333-4053333 GCF_015228065.2 Penaeus monodon | reverse complement strand
ACTTTGGATGAAAACCTTGGATTATTTGTGAATGAGTACGCAAGTGTTGTAGTTACGTTTGTTTTGCACTTTTAGCCAATTTAGTTTATGTGTGGGGTAATGTGGTCATACTTATTTACGTTACCAAGTGCTACTCTCGCAGCAAAGTTCTGTGATTTTTCATTTTCTGAATGTGACCTTTGTTTGTTGTGCCACAGATGTTTGAGCAATATTGATTATACAGAGAACTTGCGTTTGTATAACGGATATCCTAGTTTCAGCAGGGGTCTTGTTGTTTTATGTGACTTTGGTAAATTAGTGTGCCCATTACTCTCCTACGACTGTTGTCGACATGGTTCTCTGATGGCATTAATCTGTCAGTGCGTGTGTCCGCCTAGGTTTTTAAGTGCTCGACTACCCTATGAAGATACATTATGTTTTATCTGGATTTATCTTAAGGCCATTTGTGTCAAAGTATCTTTTTATTAGTGCCAATGTCTCCTGGGTCTTTTTTTATTAGTTCATCTAAGTTGTTTACAGAATCACTGGAGAAATTGTGAAACATCGGCGTATTGACCAAGAAGGCAATTAAAAAAAATATTGTAAACAGGATTGGATCTAATATAAATACCAGAAGATACCATTTGTTTTGTTGATATTTTCTCGTGAATTTTGAGTTTTTGGCTTCTGTTACTAATTAATTTACTAAGGAAGATTTCGCGGTTGACACTATCAAAAGCTGGATAAATCGCACAGCGTTAAGTTTATTTGATAGTTGTCTATGTTCTCATAAATTTTACTTGTGATCTGTAATAATGCTGTTTCGGTAGACAACTTACTTCCTAAAACCATGTTGTGATTTGGATAGTAGGTCATTTGTCTATAGAAATGTTGTCAATTGGTCTGTATAGGCAGCATGATAATAGGGTGATAGGTACTGACTTCGTCTGTGTCTCTGGATTTGAATGCCGTGTTTCCAAAGCGATGGGAAATCACCGGTTACCAGAGATATGTTAAGAGATATGTCTCTAAATAAAGCAAAAAAAAAAATCTGCATTAGTTTCACGCAGGTGTTTTACTGTTAGGATTACTGTTTCTATTTTTACGGGCTGTGGTCTGAAAATATTGGCTAGTGGCTTTATCCTACCTGTTTTGCTGAGATATGGAAGCGTTTGTTTGTTCGTATATGAGATGTCCAATTTTAGCGAAGAAATTGTTAAATTAATTCGCATTAATTCTGGATTTTTTTTTGTTTTTGTTTGGCACAAGTGTTTTTAACTATCTTCCGTGTTTTAGCAGAGTAAATTTTATACTTTATTAATTAATTTCTGAAACAATCAGATTTGGCTCCATGTACAAATATAATTAAATAATTAAATATAATTTAGCTTTATTCCATTTGTTACAATGGATATTCTTGGTGTGACATGCCGTCTGTTTTATTTTGCTTCTAAATGACCCCCTATGTGCAAGGAATGGCCGGGGTTGCCATCCACTGGCGGCGAGGGACTTGAACGCAGGTCAGCGAGACTGCAAGACAAGGTCGCTACCGCTGCACCGCACAGCACGCACAAGTGATTTGACATTTCTCTTTTTTTGTTTATAATTTATCTGGAGTGTCATGCTGTGTCTGTCATTTTTCTTGAGAGCTTTAAGAATGCTATTTCTATCTTTTACGGCTCTCTTGATGTTATTTATCCATGGGGCCAGGGGACGTCTAGCAGTTCTTGTAACAGATGGAGCGATGGCGTCTGTGCGGTCATTAATCACTTCCGTAAAGACATTTACCTGTTTGTCTACATAATCTGCTTGCAGAATTTCTAAAAGTGTTGATGCTTTGGCAATTATTTGTTGTCGTAATGACTGAGAGCCGTAATTGGTTAATTCACTGACACTTTTTACGACTGGTGGTCGTTCTGATTTCTTTAAATCAAGCGTCACCTTTGTGGTTTCGTGATCGGCAACATGGCATGGGATCATGTTTGTATTTGTCAGCTCTGCTTGTCATTATTACATCAATTAATGACGAAGTGTTTTCTGTGACCCTGGTAGGTTCGTTGACCATTTGCTCTAATTAATTTCCCCCAATTATCCTAAATAACTTTGCATCAGGCTTAATTTAAATCATCATTTAAATCACCCAGGATGAAAAGAGGTCTTTTTTTAAGTAACATTTCTCTAAAAACGTTTTCTATATAATCAAAGGATTCAGACGAACTATGGGGTTGCCTCAAGCGGGAGCATATTGCATTGTACGTTAACTCAAGTATCCTCTACATCTACACTCTTTTCATCTGTAGCGGATATCTCATTTGTTTTGAGAGTATATCGTACATATATGTAGACTCCTCCCTACGTCCTGCATCACATCTATAGACATTGAAATTTGGTATTTTGATGAAAGCACTTGACATATCTTGGTGAAGCTACGTTTCACTTACACAGAATATATCAAGATTTCTCTCCATTATGTGCACTTCTATTAATCAAAATGTCCAAGGAGAGAGTGTGCGTTAATGTGATCTATTTTCAGCATGTGTGATCTGGCCGTCGGTCTTGCTGACGGCGGTACCTTGTCAAACCCTCTGAACACTTTGACATTCCTTGGGAAGACATCTGTCTAAAAATAGACTAGGCTTTATTTTTCGGACTCACACAGTTACCGTGAAACCAGTGTAGTAATTATGGCTCATCGTCGTCTCGTGAGCTTTTACACTTGATAAATTTTCGAAGTTGTCCGAGAGGTGCTCTTCGATGTCTTCTTCGTCTGTGTCTGTATGGCAGCTTGTGACGTGAAGTCTCAAGCCGATCAGCTCCTGTTAAGAGCTTTTTTGTCGTTCTTCTCTCGTTTTTCTCTTTGTTTCCTCGAAGTGACTGACGGAACCTTTATCTTCGGAAATCTTCTGTTGTTCTTTCTGCGTGGTTGTTAATCACGACCGTCGGCACTACTGGAGCTGGGATGGAGCTGGGGGGCAGTAGGAGGGGGGAGGGACTCCTGGCACCTGGTGATGAGTTGCATCTGGCGAAGTTCCTTCTGATTTTTTCTTCTTCTTCTTCTTCTTCTTCTTCTTAAGCTTCGCCTAGGCATTACTTGTGCGCCTGCTTCGGTTTTCTTGTTGGCTGGTGGGCTGCTCAAGGACTGCTGGTCCTCGGGGAGGCTGCCGTGTCAGCAAGAGCGCACGCCTGCTCGCTCGATGCGGGCGGGGAGAGAGGGGAGATAGGCGGGAGGGGAAGGGAGCTGGGAGGGTCGCTGGTCACGGGTGTAGCAGACAGGGATGGTGTGGAGGGAGATTCCTGGGTAGAGGTAGAGGGCATTCTGAAAGGGGAGGAAATGCGAATGGGGAAGATTGGTAGGAGGGTTGGTCAGAGGCGGGGGGAGGGGAGGGGGAATCGGATGAGAGTTGGTGGGTGGGTGGGGGGGGGGGTCTAGTGTGACGTGTGCTGCCTCTTCGCATTCCTGCTTCTGCCTGATCACCTTGCTTAATGCTTCCTGTTGTTCGGAGAGCATTCTGATTAACAGATCAATTTTGTTTCATATAAAACTTTCGTTGTAGAAAGAAGGTTCTTGATACGTCTATGTTTCTTGTCTTTTAGGGTTTTCGGATGTTAGTTGTGGTTGCGAACACCAGGTTTGCGCTATGAACACAGTGGACTATCAAGGTGTGCACAATGATGTTTATCATCTTCTTGGTGTCCCTTGACGTGTTTCTAGGCTTTCTAGAGTCTATTATGTTAATTATAATGTGGGCCTTCTCGATCTTTCCCGGTCCAGAGTTTTTTGACCTGATCACAGATAATCAATCAAAAATTGTGTTCCCCAGGCTGCCGTGGGAGTGCCCATTTATATATATATATATATATATATATATATATATATATATATATATATATATATATATATATATACTTATATATATATATATATACTTTTATATATAATACATATATATATATATATATATATATATATATATATAATATATATATATATATATTATATATATATGTATATATATATGTATATATATATATATATATATAATATATATATATATATATATATATATATATATATTTTATATATATAATATGTTATATGCTGCTTGTTATTACAGACATAACGATTATGCCTCTGAGTTAGATATTCCCATTTTTATGCCATTCTATATCATTTGAATATGTCTACTCGCGCTTATTCCATACCCCTGTATTCCCTTGTATCTTACACTGCCTACGCCTTATATAGTGCTAGTTTACACACGCTACACAAATGGCGTGCTTTCATACAAAATTCACTCGCTGTGCCACGCGATCCGTGTTCCTTGGTCACGGAGACACAACACGGGCCGCGGGAGTGATACAAATCTCCTCAAGGTTTAAAAAAGATTTCTTTTTACCTCGCACCCTAAATCCCCCTCGTTGCCGACGAGCGAACTGCTGTTGCTGTGTTATGTTTAGTGTGTACTAGTCTATTTGTTTGTTTGTCTGTCCCTGTCTCTGTGTTTGTGCCTATCTTTTGTTTTCTGTCTGTCTGTCTCTGTCTGTCTGTCTGTCTCTCTCTCTCTCTCTCTCTCTCTCTCTCTCTCTCTCTCTCTCTCTCTCTTCTCTCTCTCTTTCTCTCTCTCTTTCAAAACCTAAGTTAACTGTTATATACAATACCCATCGCCTACATAAACAGTCATTGTTAGTTGTTTTTGAGGCCAGCCGTCCGTTGCCTCATAACCTTGTAACCTGTTAGGCTGGGTCACTCCCGGTCCCCTTGGGATATGACTCCAGATATCGAATCATTTTTCGATCCTCCTCGTGTCATCGCAAACAACAACCCAGCAAAATTGAGTCCTCCATCACGTGACTGTTTATTACCCCTTTCAGCTCCTAAATCCAGTTGATCCGAGGTTTTAAGACCTTCCCGCCCTTCTTACACCCACAACCTTGAGTAAGACCCGGGAACTTACCTTCCTTCGGCCTAAACTCCGCTGGATGAAACTAATACTCCAGGGGAAAGCATAAGGCCTTGAAGG
>NC_051398.1:4040833-4043333 GCF_015228065.2 Penaeus monodon | reverse complement strand
TTGGTGTTCCATTGCCTCAAACTTCAATCACCTTAAGTCGCTGGTAGTGACCCGGTGTTTGATTTTAATTAGCAGATCTGAAGAAAAAAAACACTAATAATAACAATAATGATAATGGTAAAAAATATGATAGTGATAATGATAATGATAAAAAGATGATGATGATGATGATGATGATGATGATGATGATGATGATGATGATGATGATGATGATAACAACAACAACAATAACAATAACATAAACAATAATGGCAAAAATTATGTACTGTGGAGAGGCCTTATGTAAACTCGCTGTTCATTGCAAACACGATAACTATTGAAATCGTGATTTCTATAAGACTAACTATCTTACAATTGTATTTTTGTGTGTAATAAAGATGACCATTTATCATCATGGCCTGTGTTAGAACGCGTGTGCGCAGGGAACACCTGAAGTAATTGAGAGGAGACTGTACCGACGCTGTTTGGTGAACAATTGAAGAACTGTTTTGTGCAGTTCGGTGGGAGGAGGACAAGGATGCGGGTCACTCTGAAGGTATGTGTTTTTTTTTTCTCGCGGCGAAGTTGATTAGGAGAGAGTCAGAGGGAGGACTTCCTGAAGACAATGGACCGACTGGTTGGACAGTGATAGTGGTATAGGGATATATATATATATATTTTTTTTTTTTATAAAAAGCAAATGCAGTCTTATGCTTGATTTTTTCTATGTATATACAAAGAGGGTTTCTGGAGAGCGTGCTGTTGTAAATCAAAATCTGAATGGAGAAAAAACTGTTTCGTATTTGATGACGGGAGAGGGCGCGACACTTTTTCCATGGATGAATCATGGCCTCTCGTCTCCGAACAAAGCTGATTGTGATAAATGCAGAAAAATAAGTATGAATAAAATTAATAACGCCACAACGAAAGAGATGGTTGGCATCAAGTGCATGTGAATTAAATAAGGTTCAATATTTCTCTCTCTCTCTCTCTCTCTCTACCATTAAGGTATCTGTAATTCTCTCTCCCACCTCCCCCGTCTCCCCCTCCCCGTGTTTGTGTGTGCGGGCGCGTGCGTGTTTACGTGTATCATTTCAGACTTTGGCAGACCGATTCTTTGCACCCCCCTCCCTCCTGTACTTAGCTCGCACCTTCCTCCCAGGTCCGGAAACCACAGGCACACGAGAAAGCCCGCAAGATCAAAAACAAATACGTGAACAGCATCAAATTTATCACAGCATTAAGCATCTCCCGAGTGATAAGAAAGGAAAAAGGAGAAGAGAGAGAGAGAGAGAGAGAGAGAGAAGAGAGAGAGAGAGAGAGAGAGAGAGAGAGAGAGAGAGAGAGAGAGAGAGAGAGAGAGAGAGAGAGAGAGAAGGAGAGAGGAGAGAGAGAGAGAGGAGAAGAGAGAGAGAGAGAGAGAGAGAGAGAGAGAGAGAGACAGAGAGAATACGACGACGCTTTGTAGAAGTGCCACGTACCGATGATCCAAAAAAAAAATTATAATCTATATTTTAGTTCCTCCAAGCCCGTCACCTTCGACTCTCATACGGAAAACCTTGCACGAACGCAAAACGAACTGCATCAGCGTAATGCATGATAACAAAACACCATGGTGCAGTTGGCGTGTAAGCTTTTATTTCTGGTTAAAACAAGCGGGCCGGGTAAAGCATATAAATGAACAGATAGATAATTATTCTATAGGTATTTTTTCTATATATGTGCATGTGTGGTGTATGCGTGTGTGTGTGTGTGTTTGTGTGTGTGTGTGTGTGTGTGTCAGTGTTGTGTGGTGTTTGGGTTTTATGTGTTTGTGTGTTGTGTGTGTGTTGTGTGTGGTTGTCTTGTGTCAGTGTTGTGTGTGTTTGTGTGTGTGTGTGTCTTGTGTCGTGTTTTGGGTGTGTGGTGTGTTGTGTGTGTGTTTTTGGTGTGTGTGTGTGTGGTGTGTGTGTGTGTGTGGTGTTGTGTGTGTGTGTGTGGTGTCTTGTGTCAGTGTTGTGTGTGTGTGTGTGTTTTGTGGTTGTGTGGTGTGTGTTATGAAGCTTTTTTTCATCTATCCTTTTACACAATAGTTTCGAGCGATATATAGCACACTTGGTTTCAAGCCTCGCACCTGACCAAAATATATGCTCATCCTTCATAGTCAACTGACTAATATGCTTACCTCTCCCGTAAAAACCGGTTTAGTACCTGCACGAAATAAAAAAAAAAAAAGTAAAAATGCTAAGCGAAAATGTGATCTACGTTGGGGTTAGTTAATAAACGCGACACGTTTGGGCAAAAGTGCGTTCAAGGAGAAGCACAGACGGACCGGACTCAGCGCTTTTGTGCTTACTCGGAGGTGAAGGTAGCGGGTTCTGCTAACTAGTCCGCTCTTCTCAACGAACACTTACTGTATGTTTTCTTTTGTTTTTCCTTTCTTCTCTTTTCTTTTACTTGTTTTAATCAGTTCAGTGTTGAAAGAGAAAAAAAAAAACGCTGAGAGTAATCTATCGGTTATTTGTTCTGGAAAAATCACTTG
>NC_051398.1:4020833-4038333 GCF_015228065.2 Penaeus monodon | reverse complement strand
CTTCTGTTATTATTATCATCAACCAAAGTTATGTCTGGCTAAACGTTCTAATACTTACTTCACCGTCTGTATGGGAAAGCCCATGATATTTTTACACGCATTTCAGACCCACTACCTTCTATTAGCTTATGTTCACACCATGTCCTGATATGGAACCCCATATCTCACACAGTTTCCCAGGACAATGATATTTACCACTCTTCACATACCTTACCTTACATATTAGGTGTTAATACCAGCTTAGAACATATTCACTCACAATACCTTCCGTTTCGATGGTTCCCTTGCACCCTCTGGCATGACGACAGTACCTGCTCATTCTTCATTAGTTGCAGGCACCGATTTGCAGTCAGAGTTTTGATCCTGTGTCGACTTAATTGGAATTTCTGTGTCCTTGGTGTTTCCTTCCTGCAAGCAATGTTAACTGAAATGACGCCATTTCTTTGCTATTTTGTGAAACTGGGAAGTTCTTTGTTTGAGCTCGTTGTTGTTGTTATTATTATTTTGTATCATTATTATTGTTATTAGTATTATTATTATTATTGTTGTTGTTATTATTATATTGTTATCGTTGTTATTATTATTGTCTTGTTATTGTTGTTTTTATAATTATCTTGTTATTATCATGTCATTATTGTTATTATTATTATTATTATTATTATTATTATTATTATTATTATTATTATTATTATTATGCACTGCTACAACAATTTTCATCACCATCCCCCCATTCCTTTTTGCTTCCTTTTCCTTTTTTCTTTTTAGCATATCTTTAAGCTTCATAGCACTCCATCCTTAGATTGCAGTCAGTCGTGGCCTCCCTCTTCTTTCTCCTTCTAGTGATTTACTACTGAAGCTTTCTCGTTCTTTTTCACATTTCTATTATTCTGTCAGCATTTCCTGTCTCTTCTACGGTTCTTCCTCTAACTTTATTGGTATTCTGCACAGTGTATGGAGTATTAAGTAGTCTCCTGTATTCAAAGCTGGTAATCCTCATCTGCATATCTTTGTCTAACTTCCACGACAAACATCCGTGCAGTGCAGTTGATATGGTGTTGCAGATGATAGTTCTAAATAATCTTATCTTTATCTCGGTTGAAATATTTCTATTTTTCCATATAACTTCTTAATTCAGGCATTATCGCCAGCGGTGTAGGAATTCTAGCCTTGATTTTTTTTTTTTACAACCTTCTAATATCTGCGTTTCTAGTTATTCAAATATGTGGACAAATATGTGGAATTCCATTACAAAGTTAAATGATGACTTTATCTAATCCATCAGTAAATGTTCGTCCTCATAACAGGCATCGAATCCAATTTCTCCTTCTAAACTTACATTGCTTTCTAAAAAAAATATGGTACATTACGAGCACTTGTTCCAAGAAAATTATTAACAGGCAAGGAGATAAAGAGACCCCTTGCCTCACTCCAACAGATGTTTTGAACCTTTTTCTCATGGATGTTATCAATAGAATTGCATTCTCTGTTCGTCAGTATCGTGTGATAAACTCTATTCATGTTGGCAAGTGTAGAAAAAGGTTTAATGAGAATGAATATCTTTACAATACAAGAGATATATTCGACCGGTTCGCTTATATTTTCGTCAGAAATACAATATCTTCACAATACATCACGATATTTCACAATATATCTTCGCCAGAAATACACGTGTTTCTGACGAAGATGTAATCGAATCCGGTCAAATACATCTCTTGTATTGTGAAGATATTCATTCTCATTCATACCTTTTCTATAGTGTGATGCTCATATCTACAGGTTTATGGGTGTATGTTATTTGCCTTGTCACTGATGGAGTTCAAAATACTTTCTGACGTAAACTGTCATATGTTTTTTATATCAGTAAAAGGATGAACATTTTTCGTTTGTTTGTTTTTCCCTTATACTTTTTGCATAGTAGTTGGGATTATTAATATTTTCTGTTGTTATTATTATCATTATTACTATTATTATTATTATTATGTTGTTGTTGTGTTTTTATTATTGGTTTTATTATTATTTTATTATTATTATTGTTATTTCTTTAGATCTGCTAATTAAAATCAAACACCGGGTCACTACCAGCGACCTGGGGTGATTGAAGTTTGAGGCAATGGAACACCAACAAAAAAACATGCACTTAACTTTTGCAACAGGTTTCCCGAGTGCATAGCAAACCAATACATTACCTCATTATACTCTTCCTTGTCCACTACTTCTATTAGCTTATGTTCACACCATGTCCTGATATGGAACCCCCATATCTCACACAGTTTCCCAGGACAATGATATTTACCACCTCTTCACATACCTTACCTTACATATTAGGTGTTAATACCAGCTTAGAACATATTCACTCACAATACCTTCCGTTTCGATGGTTCCCTTGCACCCTCTGGCATGACGACAGTACCTGCTCATCTTCATTAGTTGCAGGCACCGATTGCAGTCAGAGTTTGATCCTGTGTCGACTTAATTGGAATTTCTGTGTCCTTGGTGTTTCCTTCCTGCAAGCAATGTTAACTGAAATGACGCCATTTCTTTGCTATTTTGTGAAACTGGGAAGTTCTTTGTTTGAGCTCGTTGTTGTTGTTATTATTATCTTGGTATCATTATTATTGTTATTATTATTATTATTGTTGTTGTTATTATTATTATCTTGTTATCGTTGTTATTATTATTGTCATTATTTCGTTATTGTTGTTGTTATTATGATCTTGTTATTGTCATGTCATTATTGTTATTATTATTATTATTATTATTATTATTATTATTATTATTATTATTATGCACTGCTACAACAATTTTCATCACCATCCCCCCATTCCTTTTTGCTTCCTTTTCCTTTTTTCTTTTTAGCATATCTTTAAGCTTCATAGCACTCCATCCTTAGATTGCAGTCAGTCGTGGCCTCCCTCTTCTTTCTCCTTCTAGTGATTTACTACTGAAGCTTTCTCGTTCTTTTTCACATTTCTATTATTCTGTCAGCATTTCCTGTCTCTTCTACGGTTCTTCCTCTAACTTTATTGGTATTCTGCACAGTGTATGAAGTATTAAGTAGTCTCCTGTATTCAAAGCTGGTAATCCTCATCTGCATATCTTTGTCTAACTTCCACGACAAACATCCGTGCAGTGCAGTTGATATGGTGTTGCAGATGATAGTTCTAAATAATCTTATCTTTATCTCGGTTGAAATATTTCTATTTTTCCATATAACTTCTTAATTCAGGCATTATCGCCAGCGGTGTAGGAATTCTAGCCTTGATTTTTTTTTTTTTTACAACCTTCTAATATCTGCGTTTCTAGTTATTCAAATATGTGGACAAATATGTGGAATTCCATTACAAAGTTAAATGATGACTTTATCTAATCCATCAGTAAATGTTCGTCCTCATAACAGGCAATCGAATCCAATTTCTCCTTCTAAACTTACATTGCTTTCAAAAAAAATATGGTACATTACGAGCACTTGTTCCAAGAAAATTATTAACAGGCAAGGAGATAAAGAGACCCCTTGCCTCACTCCAAACAGATGTTTTGAACCTTTTCTCATGGATGTTATCAATAAGAATTGCATTCTCTGTTCGTCAGTATCGTGTGATAAACTCTATTCATGTTGGCAAGTGTAGAAAAAGGTTTTAATGAGAATGAATATCTTTTACAATACAAGAGATATATTCGACCGGTTTCGCTTATATTTTCGTCAGAAATACAATATCTTCACAATACATCACGATATTTCACAATATATCTTCGCCAGAAATACACGTGTTTCTGACGAAGATGTAATCGAATCCGGTCAAATACATCTCTTGTATTGTGAAGATATTCATTCTCATTCATACCTTTTCTATAGTGTGATGCTCATATCTACAGGTTTATGGTGTATGTTATTTGCCTTGTCACTGATGGAGTTCAAAATACTTTCTGACGTAAACTGTCATATGTTTTTTTATATTCAGTAAAAGGATGGAACATTTTTCGTTTGTTTGTTTTCCCTTATACTTTTTGCATAGTAGTTGGGATTATTAATATTTTCTGTTGTTATTATTATCATTATTATCTATTATTATTATATTACTGTTGTTGTTGTTGTTGTTGTTATTATGTTATTATTATTATATTATTATATTATTATTGTTATTTCTTTAGATCTGCTAATTAAAAAACAAACACCGGGTCACTGCCAGCGACCTGGGGTGATTGAAGTTGAGGCAATGGAACACCAACAAAAAAACCATGCACTTAACTTTTGCAACAGGTTTCCCGAGTGCATAGCAAACCAATACATTACCTCATTATACTCTTCCCTTGTCCACTACCTTCTATTAGCTTATGTTCACACCATGTCCTGATATGGAACCCCCATATCTCACACAGTTTCCCAGGACAATGATATTTACCACCTCTTCACATACCTTACCTTACATATTAGGTGTTAATACCAGCTTAGAACATATTCACTCACAATACCTTCCGTTTCGATGGTTCCCTTGCACCCTCTGGCATGACGACAGTACCTGCTCATTCTTCATTAGTTGCAGGCACCGATTTGCAGTCAGAGTTTGATCCTGTGTCGACTTAATTGGAATTTCTGTGTCCTTGGTGTTTCCTTCCTGCAAGCAATGTTAACTGAAATGACGCCATTTCTTTGCTATTTTGTGAAACTGGGAAGTTCTTTGTTTGAGCTCGTTGTTGTTGTTATATTATCTTGGTATCATATTATTGTTATTAGTATTATTATTATTATTGTTGTTGTTATTATTATTATCTTGTTATCGTTGTTATTATTATTGTCTTGTTATTGTTGTTTTTATAATTATCTTGTTATTATCATGTCATTATTGTTATTATTATTATTATTATTATTATTATTATTATTATTATTATTATTATTATTATGCACTGCTACAACAATTTTCATCACCATCCCCCCATTCCTTTTTGCTTCCTTTTCCTTTTTCTTTTTAGCATATCTTTAAGCTCATAGCACTCCATCCTTAGATTGCAGTCAGTCGTGGCCTCCCTCTTCTTTCTCCTTCTAGTGATTTACTACTGAAGCTTTCTCGTTCTTTTTCACATTTCTATTATTCTGTCAGCATTTCCTGTCTCTTCTACGGTTCTTCCTCTAACTTTATTGGTATTCTGCACAGTGTATGAAGTATTAAGTAGTCTCCTGTATTCAAAGCTGGTAATCCTCATCTGCATATCTTTGTCTAACTTCCACGACAAACATCCGTGCAGTGCAGTTGATATGGTGTTGCAGATGATAGTTCTAAATAATCTTATCTTTATCTCGGTTGAAATATTTCTATTTTTCCATATAACTTCTTAATTCAGGCATTATCGCCAGCGGTGTAGGAATTCTAGCCTTGATTTTTTTTTTTTTACAACCTTCTAATATCTGCGTTTCTAGTTATTCAAATATGTGGACAAATATGTGGAATTCCATTACAAAGTTAAATGATGACTTTATCTAATCCATCAGTAAATGTTCGTCCTCATAACAGGCAATCGAATCCAATTTCTCCTTCTAAACTTACATTGCTTTCTAAAAAAAATATGGTACATTACGAGCACTTGTTCCAAGAAAATTATTAACAGGCAAGGAGATAAAGAGACCCCTTGCCTCACTCACAACAGATGTTTTGAACCTTTCTCATGGATGTTATCAATAAGAATTGCATTCTCTGTTCGTCAGTATCGTGTGATAAACTCTATTCATGTTGGCAAGTGTAGAAAAAGGTTTTAATGAGAATGAATATCTTTACAATACAAGAGATATATTCGACCGGTTTCGCTTATATTTTCGTCAGAAATACAATATCTTCACAATACATCACGATATTTCACAATATATCTTCGCCAGAAATACACGTGTTTCTGACGAAGATGTAATCGAATCCGGTCAAATACATCTCTTGTATTGTGAAGATATTCATTCTCATTCATACCTTTTCTATAGTGTGATGCTCATATCTACAGGTTTATGGTGTATGTTATTTGCCTTGTCACTGATGGAGTTCAAAATACTTTCTGACGTAAACTGTCATATGTTTTTTTATATTCAGTAAAAGGATGGAACATTTTTCGTTTGTTTGTTTTCCCTTATACTTTTTGCATAGTAGTTGGGATTATTAATATTTTCTGTTGTTATTATTATCATTATTACTATTATTATTATTATTACTGTTGTTGTTGTTTTTATTATTGTTATTATTATTATTATTATTATTATTATTATTGTTATTTCTTTAGATCTGCTAATTAAAATCAAACACCGGGTCACTACCAGCGACCTAGGGTGATTGAAGTTTGAGGCAATGGAACACCAACAAAAAAAACATGCACTTAACTTTTGCAACAGGTTTCCCGAGTGCATAGCAAACCAATACATTATCTCATTATACTCTTCCCTTGTCCATTTAAGTCTTATTTTCTTTTGATTGTTAGAACAAAAATGGATGAACCGCAGGGCCAGGGGTTGGAGCTAACCCGTCCTAGTGACCTGGCGGATTCTGACTAATGGAAGAGGTAGACTCAGTTCTACCCTGGGGGATGCGCCCCTTGTTGATCCGTGCGACGCTTTTTCACCCACCTCCTACTCTTACTTGAGAGGCAGGATGCATTTTAGCCCCACTGCCAAGAAGCTGGATATCCCGCGCTAACCTCCAATTGGCATGTCCAGGTCCCCGCGGGCACGGTGTTTGACGAACCACTTAGCGCCCTGCGGACATCATGTAGCCGACTAGGTCTTTATACTGGGGCGGTTGAGCAGTGATCCTTCCCCAGGGGAGTAGTTGTTTAGGCAATCATTGCTGGTTATATTATATTTTTTTCATTTGTCTCTTATTGTATAGTTATCAGTATCGTATCTTTATGCAAAAGTATATATTTCATGATAACGGATAGGAAGAACGCGGGTATTATACAACATATTTTTTTTATTTATTTTTTGATTGTTTTAAATAATATGACATTAATTGCATCAATATGACTGCTTTCTGAAATAAAAGTGTTCAAAAAACAAAAAAGGATATTTGTCTAATTGGTCCTTCCGGCGGTGCCCTGCGGCAAATTGCTATGATCAGCGATTCCGCCTCTTTTTTCTTGGGCGGGGCAGGGCGCAAAGGCGGGCGTCTGGGGCTCCCGAAAGGCCTGCGCAGCGGGGGGCCACTTTCCGCCAGCTCGGGCCGTTTGGAATGGTCGTACGGGACCCCCTTTTGCCGCCCCTCCTTCACCCCTTGGGCCCAAAAGCCTTCATGGTGGTACATGTCCTTGGGGACTGCCCCAGCCCCACCGGTCGCATCGAGGCTCTGGGAAGGCCCTCCCCCAAAACGGGGCACGCCCACCCACGCCGCCGAACTAGCCGAGCGGGTGGCTCCGCCCACGGGCTTTCGTGAGGCCGAAGCCCCACCACGGGGACCTTGGTCACCGCCCCTTCCGGGCCTCTCCCCCCCCGACGTTGTCCGCCTTCGTCGCGTGGGGGGAAGCCCCATCGGGATCCCCCTGCAGCGCCCCGTCACCTTGAGGGGGGCGTTGAGGATTTTCCGGTCCGACGGGGCCCCGGGTTTGGGCACTATGAGGCCAAGGAGGTCCGGCGGCCGCAGGGGTCATGGGGAAGGGGGCAACTCCGGGCAGTAGGCCCCGGGGGATGGGGCCCCCCCCCGCGTCCCCCAGCTTCTCCGGATCGCCCCCGCCATCTCCAGGGCTCGGCCTGTCCTTGGTGTTTCCCCCTTGAGGGCGCATCCTTGCCCCGAAACTGAAGGGAAGACGAGCCGAAGCAGCCCTGGCCCAGGCACGCCTGGGCCGGGGGCACGCCCTGGCCAGGGGGGGGCACGCCCCGGCCTGGGATCAGCGCCGTGTCGGTACTTGGAAAAAAGGGGGGTCGCCTGCCATCCATAATTATTATTTTTTATTATTATTATCATTTTTATTATTATTATTTTATTATTTTTATCATTAATTTTTTTATTATTTTATTAAATTTTTATTATTTTTATTATTATTTTATTTTTTATTTTTTATTACATTATTGGTGTTTTTGTTGTTTTTTGTTTTTGCGAAAAATTAAAAATGTAAAAAAAAAGAAATAAATAAAAATAAATAAAAATAATAAAAAAAATATGGATTATCGAATTTCACTTTTTTAGATTTGCTCGTCTAATCCCATATTAAAAAAGATAAAAAAAATAAATAAAAAAAAAAAAAAACAATACTTCGCTTTCTAGCTTGTTCTCCCCCCCCCCCCCCCCATCTATCCTTTCCCGAGGGACTTTTTTTAAATTGAGTGATAAGCTAGAAAAAATTTAAGCCTTTTTCATATGCGGCCATTTTTTCCCTTTTTCAAAATGGTTTATCGCTGGACGGGCAACCCAGGGATTTTCCCAAATTTTTTCAGGATATTTTTGGAGGTTTCGGTAAGGAATCGTTTTAATATATACGCATAGATAATTTATAAGTAAACAGAATGTCGTAAAAAATAATTTTCCAAATGGATGCGTGTGCGAACGTACGACACTAATCTTGATACGGAAAAGATTTCTTCGTAGTCCTTCATTACGACTTCCAAAACAGCCTAAAGCTCAAAAGTAAAATGGGCAATATGTCCCAAAAAATAATTCCTAATATATAATTAGATGTATATATACGAACCAGTGACAGATTAAACAAATTAGGCTCGTAGTAGTTAAACCAGTGACACCTCCACCAAAATCAGAAAAAAAAAAAAACCCCAAAATGCCCAAATAAAAACAAAAAATGCCAAAAATGCCAGAATGAAACAATAAATCCCAAATAATAATCCCTAAATATATAAGTACACGTATGAAACACGAACCACGTATGCACACGAAAAAGATTACGCTCGTGGGTCCTTAAACCAGCGACTCCCTTCCCCCCCCCCCCCCATCAAAATTCAGTAAAAAACCAAAAATGCCAAAAATAAACAACCAAATCCGTTTTTTTTGCAGAGACTTTTCTCCATTCTCTGGTGGTGTGTCCTGACCTCTCTTTTCGCCTTCTATTTAACACCTCCGTCAAATCCCACGCCCATGGGCTTCAGTATAGATTCTTTAGACGCGCGGGAATTTAAAAAAACTTCGGCCGCCCTTCAGCATGAGGAGAAAGACAAATTGCTTGTGTTTTTTTTTTTGTGATGCAAATAAAATAAAATTTACAATGTAAAGGAGAAAAAGGAAAAACAAAAGGGATATGGCATATTCTCGTGTTTTCTTGTTCTAAAATTCGTTTTTTTTTTTTGTGTGGTTTTTTTTGAGGTGTTTCTTAGATGTCTGCACATTTATTTTTTTGGCTTTTAACCATTAACCTGAGGTTTTTATTAGTTTTTCTTTGTTAATGTGTGGGTCTTTTATCTTATCTTGATTTATATATGAACGTATATTGGAACGTATATCCAAATTGGTTATTTTATTTTTTTTTTTCTTCCTCTTTATTAAAAACGTAATTTTTTCTTCGCATATTAAAACGTATATCTTTTTTTTTTTTTTTTTTTTTTTTTTTTTTTTTTTTTTTTTTTTTTTTTTTTTTTTGGGGGGGGGGGGGCTAATTTTTTAATACATATATTTTTAAATGCTGCTACTGTCTGTCTCCTTGAGGGGAAAGAGTATAATCAGCTTTGCTAGCGGAAAATCAAAAGAGTTTACAGTGTTGTATCTCGCAAACCCGGGGTCGTTTCAATGTCGCAAGGGCTCCGTAGGCGATAAGCGAAATAAAAATGCCGGCCCTGTCACGTCACCGTTGGAAAGTAGCTGTAGTTTACGCCTGCTTTTTTGGGGCTCTCGTGGGTATGAAAACCGGATATGGCAAGGATTATAAACACGATTATTTGGTCGACAGCAAGCTTAATTTAAGTGTGGAAGGCCTCTTCCAAAATTTAAAACCGGGGCGAAATGTGATTGTCTTGTATTTTGTTCACTTCCATGCTTCATCGTTGTTTTGAATCAAATACAAGTTGAATGTAAAAAAATTCACTATTAGAGGGAAAATCTTAGATTCACTCCTTGAAAAACTATACTCATTACGATATCACATATTTCTTTGATTTGTTTTTTTTATAACCTTCTTTGATGCCAAGTATTCAACAAAATATCCATTTAAAAATATCATTCTGATGATTCGGGTACCCTTATGTATGTATAAAACTGATTTACTTTCGCGTAAAATTAAAATCTACGATTCCCACACCCACACACACCGCTTCAAAAAGTTTCTGTTCGATATGCAATGCTCCCAAAAATGCATATTATAATAAAATCAAATGTTGGACTTCTTAAATATAGTATATAAAAATAAAACCCTATTTATGTTGACAAATTCATAAAAGGTATGAATGAGAATGAATATGTTCACACTACAAGAGGTGTATTTGACCGGTTTTTGATTGTAGAAATACATGTATTCTGACGAAGATACAATCGAAACCAGTCAAATACATCTCTTGTAATTGTGAAGATATTCATTCTCATTCATACCTTTTATACATATATAAAAAACTGTAATCCTCAGAAAAAAAGTCATATGTGGGACTTCTTGAAACAAAAACATAAAAAAGGAAATTATTTTGAATACGCAACACGCGTTTGCAACATTTTATGTGCTGGGGATCTATGAGGAAGATATTTTGTTAGAATTTAATTTTTGCCTGAGAGGATTAATATTTTTTATTATCATTTTCCCTTTTTATATAGAGGCATGTGCTAGGGAAGGGAGTGTTATTCAGGAAAATTTATTACGGTTCATTTATTTTACAACACTTGGTTGAATCTTTGGGAAAAATCACACAAGGAGACAGTCGTTGGGCTTTCCATGGCGTTGCTGACCGTTGCAGGCGTGGCAATAAGTCAGCTGAGATCCATGATTTTTTCCCTTGGTTGTTACGTCTAGCAGGCAGAATGCTGATTGGTCAATCGACTTCCGATCTGCCCCCTCTTGGCAGTCTATGGAATTAGCTTACAATGTAAAAAATTGGCCTTGCAATGTGCATTTCTACATTGAAAACTTTTTGGTATGGGTGGTTTACAAATTATTATTATTATTATTATTATTTATTTATTATTATTAGTAGTAGTAGTAGTATAGTAGTAGTTTGTACCCAGTACTAGTAGCAGTTAGTAGTAGTTGTTATTGTTATTATTATTATTTATTATTTTTATTATTATTAAATTTTTATTATTATCATTATTCTGTTATTATTATTACTATTATTATTTTTATTATTATTGTTATTATTATTGTTTTTTATTATCATTATTTTTGTTATTAATGTTAGTATTATTATCATTATCATTATTTTTTCTGTTATTCTTATCATCATCATCACTCAATCATCATTATTATCAGTACATTATCATAATCACCATCATCACCGCGCCCTCGCAAGAGCACCTCCTTTAGCGCACCTTTGTCCCCAGGGCGCCCGAGGCAGAGACCAGGGAAACCCCCACCGAAGCGCCCTTGACGGACCCCCAGCCAAGTCACCCTCCCCCTTTATCCCTCCTTCGCGGTTCCTTCGGCAGTAGGGAGGCCACGGAGGGCGCGCCGCCGAAGAGGGAAGGGGCGGTCTCATGCCCTTCGAGGACGAGAGAGATCCAAGTTCGACCTCGCCAAGAAACTGTTTAATCCGGAGAACGTCTCGAGCGATGCCGACGGCCCTCCGCTGAAGAGGATCTTGTTTTGGAACGATGTAAAAAGGCGAGGGAGGGACAGAATGTAGGGCAGGTCAGAGAGAGAGGGGAGATGGATGGTAGATGGATAGTAGATCGATAGATAGATAGATAATAGACTGGTAGTTAGGTAGATAGATAGATAGATAGATAAAAAGATAGAAAGACATATATGGTTGGATAGATAGATAGGTTGGTAGAGAGATAGATAGACATATAGATAGACAGAAAGATAGAAGGGAGGCAGGCCCGGCGGGGAGGCAGACAGACAGACAGACAGACAGACAACAGACAGACAGACAGACAGACAGACAGACAGACAGACAGACAGACAGACAGACCAGATGGATAGACAGACAGACAGACAGATGTATAGAAAGACAGATAGCTAGATAGATGGATAGATATATAGATAGGCAGACAGACAGATTGATAGATAGATAACGGACACACGCACGCACGCACGCACGAGCACGCACGCACGCGCACACGCACACGCACACGCACACGCACACGCACAAAGCACACGCACACACACACCACACACATACACACACACACACACCCCAAAACACACACACCCCACACACACACACACACACACACACCCCACATACACACACACACACACACACACATACACCTACACACACATACACACCAAAACACACACACACACCACACACAACACACACACACACACACACACACACACACACACACACACACACACACACACACACATATATATATATATATTTTATATATATATATATATATATTTTATATATATATATATATATAAAATTTTTATATATATATAATATATATATAATATATAATATATAAATATTTTATATAATAATTTTAAATTATATTATATATGTGTTGTGTGTGTGTGTGTTTTGTGTGTTTTGTGTGTGTGTTGTGTGTGTGTTTGTCTGTGTGTGTATGTGTGTGTTGGTGTTGTGTTGTGTTGTTTGTGTGGTGTGTTTTGTGTTTTTGTTTGTGTGTGTGTGTGTGTTTTGTGTGTGTGTGTGTGTGTGTGTGTGTGTTTTTGGTGTTGTTTTGTGTGTTTTGAGTTTGTGTATGTGTGTGTGTACGGTCCGTTATTTTATTGTGTGTGTTATTGTGGATGTGTTGTGCGTACGTGTCCGTATGTGTGTTGCGTGTTTTATGTGGGGATGTGTTGTGTGTTGATTGTGTGTGTGTTTTTGTGTTTTTGTGTGTGTGTTTGTGGTGTGTGTGTGTGTGTGTGTGTGTGTTTTTATTGGTGTGTGTTGCCCGTTTTTTTTTTTTCTAGTGTTGGGCGGTGTTGGGAGTGGGGGGGGGGGGGGGGGGGGGGGGGGGGGGGGGGCGTGTGCGTTCGTGCCGGGGGGTTTTTTTTTTTTTTTTTTTATCGTATAATAATATTTTATATATATATATATTATATATAATATATATAAATTTATATATAATAATAAAGTAATACGCCACAATTAAATATTATATTTATCTATTATTAGTTTTTTTTATTCCCCCTATTTATTTATAATTTTATTTTATTATACCCAAACCCCTTCTCCCATAAAAACCACAAAAACCGTTCTTTTTTTGCGTTTTCAAGCCCCTTTCTATTTTTTTTCTTTTTTATTTGTCTTTTTCTCTATCCCCCCTTCTCTTTCTTTCCTTCCTCTTTCTTTTTCTTTCTCTTTTCTTTCCTTTCCTTTCCTCTTTCTCTGTTCTCTTCTCTCCCCTTCTTCTCCTGTGTCTCTCTCTCTCCTCTCTCTCTCTCTCTCTCTCTCTTCTCCCTCTTCTCTCTCTCTTGTTTCCCTTCTCCTCTCTTTCTTTCCTTTCCTCTCTCTCATTCTCTCTCTCTGGTTTCTCCTTTCTCTTCCTCTCTCTCCTTTTTCCTCCTCTCTCCTCTCTCCCCCTCTCTCTTCCTTTACGGGAAATTTTCTACTTCAGTCTTTCTATCATTCCCGCTCGTGGGATTTTTTTCTGTTCTTTACCTTCTCCTTCGCTGTTCCTTTTTAAAAATCTTCTCTGTCCCTCTTTAGTTCTTTGTCGTTCTCTCTGTCCATGCTCTTTATCAAGATTCTTATATCTATATCTTCTATAGCTTATTATTATTATTTTTTTTAATCATTTATTTTTCATTATTATTGTTTATAAATTTAGTCTGCGCTTCTCTTCTTTCTTTTCCTTTCTCGGTTTCATCTTCAAAAAAAAAAAAAAAAAAAAAAAAAAAGTGCCATCCTTCTCATGTCTTTAAAACGTGTGTGGCATGCAGACATATTTAGATAATTGAAAGTATCTAAAATACAAGTTATGTAAATGATTTCATTTGATTTTTCTTTTAAATGCAAAAGTTTTATGTACTTTTTAGAAAGCAAAATTATCCCCTGTGAAAGCTTTTTTATTCACGATTTTTTTTTTTTTTTTTTTTTTTATTTAAAAATATTTTGATTTTTGTTGATCTCTGATATGAGTGTATTAAACAGACGAAGTAAATTTAGTCCAAGGGATACATTTCAGAATGTCAGCCGAGAATTGATCTGAAGTAAATACAGATTTAAGAAATAACGTCGATAAAATGGAATAGAAAGTAGCCAAACATTTCTTTAGAGATGCATTGAGATGCTGCGATCGACGTAACATCTTCGACGTAAAATGGTTTTCAGATCGAACGGCGGGAGAAGGCGCTGATATTATGCCACGAAAAGCCTTTGCAATTATTTACACAAATAGATTTATCATTACGTGTCTTTTTTCCGCCCCTATTCCAAAAGAGGCAAGAAAATCAGGACTGAAAGTTTAATAACGCTAAATAAAAATAAATAATAAATGATAATAACTAATAACCCTGCCCCTATTCATTCGTACCTCCCTATCAAAAGGCTTATTCGAACAAGGACTTGGGCCCTTCGGCTTGGGGACGCGCCGTTCATCCGAGCCGGCTGCCCGTAAAACACTTGCCTCACGACGGGAAAAGCGCGATCGGTTCCCGCTGAAGGAGTGGACGCTGTTATCTGGAAACTTCAGGGCGAATGACAAGTCCTTCCTGCCGACGGTGAGGGGCTGCGGCCGCCAAGGAGTTTCGGAGCAGTTTTTTTTTGTCTCTCTTTCTCTGTCTCAATTTAAATTTTGGGCTTGCTGGCCGAGCGGTGAGGAGCTACGTTATGTATGGTGTGTGTGGTGTGTGTGTGTGTGTATATATGTATATAGTATAAATATTATATATATATAATATATATATATATATATATTTATTTATTTATTTATTTTTTATTTATACACACACACATTATAATGAATTTTTAACCCTCTAGGTTCGCCCGCCCGCATCCTTGAGCGCTAAACCCTTAGAGGGTTAAATTTTCCTACAATTTTGGGTTGCTTAAAAAAAGAAGGAAAAAAAAAAGAAAAGAAAAGAAAGAAAATGAAGGAAAAAAGAAAAGAAAGGAAAAAAGGAAAAAATATAATTGTATAAACATACATTGTGTATAAAACGAAGGTTAAATAAATAGGACGGTGTTGGTGGGTTTTGGGCATCACCAAAATTTCTGTCGAGCGTGGAATCGAGAGGCATTTTTTTCGAGCTTTTATAACTTGTATGTAGATAAATAAATGAAGGGAACACATTAATAGATGTAGTAAATAGATTGATGATTATTCATTTTTATTTTCAATGCTATCATCTCATCTCAATCTTTCATAAATTTCATCATCATCATCATCATCATCATCATCATCATCATCTTCATCATCATCATCATCCATAAATCACCATCTTTCGTCATCATCCATCATCATCATTTATGATAATAATTATCATTACCCCCCTCCTCCCCTTTTTTACCTACCCCATAAATTCTATCATCCCCTTCACCCATTCCCCCCCTTACCCCCCCCCCTTTCCCATCACTCCACGCCAGTTTTGGATGTGGGTCTGCGTCCTCCCCGTGCATGGCTTAAAACTCTTAACGGACCGCCTACGGCTCAGTTCCCCAAATTTGTGGTCGGTTTTCTTGGGTGTGGTGGTGTGTTGGTTTGTGTTGTTTTGGGGTGTGTGGTGTGTGTGTGTATGTGTGTGTTTGGGGGTTGTGGTGTGTGTGTTTGTGTTGTGTGTGTGTGTGTGTGTGTGGGTTTTTGGGTGTTTTTGTGTGTGTTGTTGTGTGGTTGTGTGTGGTGTGTGTGTGGGTTTTGTTTGTGTGTTGGTGTGTGTTGGGTTGGGGTATGTTTTTGTGTCGTAATGTGTTTGTGCGAGCGTGAGAATATGTGTATGCATGTACGTGCTTTTTATCAATTAATTGCATCTGCCCCCATATCATCCCAGGACTAACAAAAACGGGGCGTGCTCCCCAGGTACACCCCGCGTGTACAGGCGGAGACAGCCTTTGCAATCCGAACGTAACTACAAAGGGGGAAAGACCAATTAGCGGCTTTGGTTCGTCACCAACGCCACACCATCGGGCAGGGGGGAGTGTGTGTGTGTGTTTGTGGTGATGGGGACGTGAATAATATATAAGATCTTTGGCAGGGTTAGTCCTGCATTGATAACCTATTATGCAGTCTTAACTATGAGGAATAATATTCAGTGATCCCAGCTCGTGTCGACCTGCAGCGGTGGATCAAATGATGTGTACGGAGGTGCGGGCCCTCAGTGGAGGGGCCCCGCAGTCCGAGTGCCACAGGATGCTGAATCAAACCTACAGTTCTACCTGTCCTTCGAGAAACTCCTCTGTTCAGGGGCTACGTCACGGAGAAATTTTTCAACATGTTACGGTAGCTTTGTATTCGTGGCGACCTCGCTGTCTCTGTATCCGATTGACTGAACACACTCGTAATCATATATACATAGAAGCGGTGTGAGTGCATTGCATTACTCCAGGCGGCACCTCCTCCCGCAGGCTGGACGTGTGCCGGTCGTCTACGGGCTGGGGAAACTACTCCGTTTTCAGGCGCCTCCTCACTCCTACATCGACGGCCCTCTCCTTCCCGACGGCGAAGGACCTCGCCGATACCTCCTCTACCTCGAAGGAACCACACCGCCTACAACGAGTAAATTCAAGTGGGTCTTCTTTATTCCAACATGAAACTGCATGATTTTCATTTTTAAAAAAAGACTGAGAAAAGAGTGAAATGAAATATAGTTTACTTATTAGTTATGGTTGATATGATATTACATTGATTAAAACCCAGCAACAATTGCATTGGTGTTGATCCCTGGTTATTACGACGGTGCTGATCCCTTCCCCCCAGGTGGAAGTCGGACTATTTCGTGGGGAGGGGCGACTGGGCGCGAGTCGCCCGGGCGTCTGTGCCCTTGCGAGCGCCTGCACACGGACAAAGACCCCCAAGACGTACGACCTGTACGACTGGTTCGTGAGCAAATCCCACTGCCTGTCTCGGTCGTCGCCCCCCGAATCCGGGCCCCCCATCGGCGGGTACAAATACTCCCACTACATCGCCTTCCTTGTCTCTGTCGTGGTCCTCACGGCCATCGTCTTCGCTTTTGTCTTGACTGTGATTGTTGCCGAGTTCTTTCGCGCGAACGGCCTCCCTTCCCTCTCGAGGCGGCTGGCCAGGCGGCGATGCGTCTAGCCGAGGGGAGTCGCCTCGCTCGTATTTGCTCAAAAGTGTGGCTTACATATGTGTGTGTACGCTTGGTAGGGCGGTTATAGTGTATGCCGGTCTCTAAGTATACACTTTTTTATATTTATTCACATTTGATAACGCATACATATGCATTTACAACAGTAAAACCCACACACACACACACACACACCACACCCCAAACACACACACACACAAACACACCACACACCACACAC
>NC_051398.1:4013333-4018333 GCF_015228065.2 Penaeus monodon | reverse complement strand
TTCTATGTGTTCCCCTTTTTTCTTCTTGTTTTAATCAACACCGGGGTTTTTTTTGCATTTTTACATTCCCACCCTCACTTTCTTAAACCTTTGCAGATGTACATTTTTCCCCCTCAATACTTTTATACCCCGTTAACTCGCTTTGCAATTTGTAACTCCTAAAGTATATTTATCTCTGGGTTAAGAGTTAAAAAAAAAAAAAAAAAAGAAATGGTGATTTAAAATTAATTTTTAAAAACTCTCCTCTCGTTTGGCAAATTATGATGGCATTATCTTCGTCCCTAATTAATTCCTGCCGGTCATTATCATACTCTTCTTAATTAAAATGGGCATTAGGCATTATCCAGTCAATAATAAAGGGGGCCTTAATCCGTCATTAAAAATTAATTTTAAAGTGGGGCTTTAGGGCATTCCATCTTATAAAATTTTGAAGGGGGCTTTTAGAGCTTATCTTGTAATCACGTAATTTTTAATTTGGGCATTGGGGCACGCCCCAGAATTTTTCGTCAGTAAATTTTGGGGCATCCTAAAATTCATACACACTGGGGCATACTTCACCCAAATTTGATTTTAATTAAAGTGGTTTTGGAGGCATGCAGAACCCAAAAAAAGGGGATTAGGAAAGTAGCTTTCCCTTGTCACCAATATCACCCCCTTTTAGTTAAACTGGGGCTAATTTAAAATTAAAATCTTCATTTGAAAAAAAATCTTATCTTTTTTTATACCCGGGGTAAAAAAAAATTTGCTTCCCCAACGGCCCCCGTGTGCAATTTAAAACCCCGCGGGGTAAAGAAAAAATGTTTATGATTACAGAAAATTAAGTAGTGATTTCAAAATAAACGTAACGCTCCCGTAAGTCTTTTCTCTTTACGCCAGATTAAATTAATTCACGGGATTTCTTAATGGTATCAATTTTTTAAAACTTTTTAGAGGGAGTCGCAAAAATGTAAAAGAAAAAACGATTTTTAAATTTGGTGGAGTGTAATTTGAGCCAATGGAAAAAATTTGCATGGATTTAACAATTTTATATACCAAAGGGATAGATTTGCCTCTTCCTTTTTCTGCTTTTTTTTTTTTTTTTTTATTTTTTTTTTTTCGGTTTTTATTTTTTAAATTTTTTTTTTTACAGGTCGTTTTGAATGTTTAAATTTTCTTTGCGAAAATTAAGCATTTTTAGATTAATATTTTGGACGAAAATCTGTTTACACTAAAATTTTTCAAATTCCACTCTCCCCAAAAGAAACTAATAAATAAAAAACAAATTTTCCCGCGTGGATGCTAATTAAGAAGAACAAAAGCTGGTAATAAAACAGAAAAAATACTAGATAATACGTGCGAAAAAATTAAAGTAAAAAAAGGCCAAAAACGGCCCAATAATGTTTTGCAATAAATTTCCTTTTTTTATCTTTCGGTTTTTTCTTGGGGTTTTTTTTTTTCATTATTTTTTTTTTTTTTTTTTTTTTTTTTTTACGTTTTTATCCTTTTGTTATTTTTGATTTTTATATTGATTTTCTGTGGTATTTTTTCTTCTTTTGTTGTATTATTTTTTTTATTTTTTTTTTTTTTATGATGTTTTTATTTCCTGTTTTTGTGTTATGCCCCGTTGCGGAAATTTTAATTTTTATTGTTTTTTTTGGGGATTTTTTTTACGTTGTTTGTGTTTTTTTCATGCGTAAATTTTTTCAGTCGTGCAGAAGGGGGTTAATTTTTTTTTTCGTGCCCCCTTGTTGCAGGGTTTTTTTTTTTTTTTATTTGTTTTTTATTGGTTTTTTGGTTTTTTTTTTTTGTATTTTTCATAACTTTATTTTTTTTTTTTTTTTTGTAGATGATTTGGATTTTTTTCTTGCAACTTCGGTTAATATTACCCTTTTTTTAAGTTTTTTTAACAATTTTTTTTTTTTTTTTTTTAAAAACTAATACAGGGTCTGTTTTTTTTTGCCCCATGTTTTTTTTTTTTTTCCAAAGTACGTGTTTTTTTTTTTTATCTTGTCAGTAATTTTACAAATTAATTTTCAGTTATTCTTTTTTTTTTTTTTTTGTTCGTTTGTTTTTTTTGTTAATTTCCCCTTTTTTTCCCCTATTTTTAACCCCTTCCCCTTAACCCCTTCGGTTTTTAATTGAAAACCCGATTTTTTGTTCAAATTTTTAAAAGCCCCTTTTCTCCTGTTGAGGTGCCGCGAGCCCCACAAGGAAAACGCTTGCAAGGGGGGTGCTCAAGGCGTCGCTTTTTATGCACGATTGCAACTTTTCTCCATCTTGGCGGAAAGGACCAGGGTCGTCCCCCCTTCCGTGTTTAAAAAAAGAGGACATAAAAAAACATCAATGAACTATATTATTTTTATTAAATTTGTTTTATTATTATTATTATTATTATTTTTTTTTATTTTATTATATTATATTGTTGTTTAAATTATTTTATTTTTTGTTATTATTATTATTTTCTGTTTTTGTTTTTTATTATCATTTTCTTTTATTATTTTATTATCATTATTTTTATTTTTATTATATTATTATTTTATTATCCTTATCTTATTTTTCATTTTAATAATAATAATAATAAATAATAAATTATTATTTTTATTTTATATTTTATACTATTTTAAAAATTATTATTTATTTTATTATTTTTTATTATTATTATTATGTTTTTTCCTTTGGACCAAGGGGGACGCGGGACAATTTTTTTTTTTTGTGGTGTCTAATCCCCTGGGTTTTTGTTTGAATAAAATTTTTTTTTTTTTTTTTTGTAATGTTTTGATTTTTGAGACCGTGGGGAAATGATATGTTTTCTGTATACTCACAAAATAACATTTAACAGTAAAATTATAGATAAGAATAGAATGAATATATTAAACAAATACATACATACACACACAATTATAATATTTATTATTAAATATAATATATATATATATATTTAATTAATTTTTTTTTAAAAAAAATTTTTTATATATATATATTATATATATATTTGTGGTGTGTGGGGTGTGTGTGTATATTAAAACCCCATTATAATATATATATAATATTTAATATATATATATAATTTTATATTATTTATACACAAAACACACACACAGTGGGGGGTATTGGGGGCGTGGACCAGTAACGATTACGATCGCAAAAAAGTAATCGAAAAAAAAAAAAAATAAAAACAACCGCACACCACACACAAACACAACACCACACCCACAAACCACCACAAAACCCCCACTGTTATATTAAATATATTATATATTATATATATATATATATATATATATATATAATATAAAATATTATATATGTAGAAAAGTATTAATATTGTATTTAATGTATATATATATATGTATGTAATGTATATATATTTGGGGTATATATAGCCCCCAAGGATTTTTCTTTTTCCTTTTTTTTTCCTTTTTGGAAAAGCTGGTGGGAGAGGGACTGCGGCTTGGGCAACGGCTTGCCTCCCCCACATTCTTTCCCCCAGGGCCCCGACCCCCTCTGCCCGATCCAGGGGGCAAAATAATGCCCCCTAGTCGAAATCGACTGATGGTGGTCTTCGAGATAATATATATATATAAAATTTAATAATAATATTATATATATATATTATATATATAGAGGAAAGAGAGAGAGAGGGAAAGGGGGAGGGAGGAGAGAGAAGAGGGAAGAAAAAGAGGGGAAATTTTGATATAGATATACATATATTTATATTATATATTGGGTTTTTTTTATATTTATATAACCATTATACAGTAATTTTTAAAATATATTAAAATATTTTTTATATATATATTTTATTATAATATGTTAAATATATATATTTTCATATATATATATATAAATAATATGGGGGGGCCGCGGGTTTGGGCCCAATGGTTAGAGGGGTCGGACTCAAGACTGCAAGACGGTAATCTGAGTTCCCATTTTTTTGAGTCCCCCGACCGCCCCCGTTGTTTTCCCCCTTGGCAAGGAATTTTTTTACCCCTCGATTGCCCCCCCGCCTAGAAGGGGGTTTGGCAGCCCCGTTTCCCCCAAGTCAAAATGCTGGTTCCCCCCCAAAGCCCGGAAAAAATAAAGAGAGGGAAAGTTACCTAAAAAAGGGAACACCACCCCTTCCGTGGGAAAAAAGGTGGGGACCCCACCCCGTACTCACTCCCAAAAGCATCACAAGTGAAAAACTGCAAATTTTAGTAATGCTGTGACCAAAGGCGGGGCCCAAATGAACCTACCCTTTTTTTAAAAGATGATATAAATATATTTAATTATTTTATAGATATATAATATATATATATATAATTATATATATATAATATTATAAAATATACAACATACATTAATACACAACCCCACACACCACACACACACAAAACACACACCCCACACACACACACCAAAACCCACACAACACCCCACCCACAACAACACACACAACACCCCACAAAAACCCCCAAAACACAACACACACACCACCACACCCCCAGATACAATACATACGGTACATGAACAAGATCATAAATAAAAGTACACAAAACAAAGCACAAACATCCATTTTGTTGGTAAACATATGCAAAATTGGGGACAAATTCATAAAAAATACAAACACAACACCCCACACACACACGCACGCACTCACCAAAAAAAAGCACACAGTGCGCGCTCGCACCCCAGACACAGAAACACCACCCCACAAGGAAAAACACGCACAATTAAAACATACTCACGCGCGCCCCCCCCAAACACATATGCTCATATGCGTTGATGATTTTTTTTTTTTTTTTCCGTTTTTTTTTTTTGTTTTTTTTAAAAATTTTGCTTCTAAAATTTTCGAACAAAAACCTTACTACTGGTTTTTTGGCCCTTTTCCCCCCTTTTTCCCTCTTCTTGTTTCCTTTTCCCCGGTTTTTCCTTTTTCTTCCTTTCCCTCTGCTTCCTCTCCTTTCCTCCCTTATCTGCCGCTTCCTTCCCCCCCCTCTTCCTTCCTCCTTCCTCTCCTTCTAGCGGTTGGCCCCCCCCCT
>NC_051398.1:4005862-4013233 GCF_015228065.2 Penaeus monodon | reverse complement strand
TTTTTTTTTTTTTTTTTTTTTTTTTTGTGGGTGGTGGGGTGGGGGTGTTTTTTTTTTTTTTTTTAATTGCATAAATTCAAAACATACTTAATACTCTATTTTTTCTATCATCGTCTATCTGTCTATGGGTGGATAGATAGTGGACAGATAGAAGATCTGTGTGATATATATATATTAATTTATATATATATATAAAAATTATTATATATATATATATATATAAATATGTGTGTGTGTGGGTGGTGGTGGTGTGGTGTGTGTTGGGGTGTGGGGTTGTGGGTTTTGTGTGGTGGGGGTGTGTTTTGTGGTGTGTGTGGGTGGGGTTTTGTGTGTATATAATAGCAAAATATAAAATATATATTATAATTTTAATATATATTAAAATTTAAAATATATATATGTATATATAAAATATAATTGCATAATTACAAATCTACCATCTTCTATAATCTTTAATATTATAGTAGATATATTGAGGTTTAGATATAGGAATATATATATATATAATTTTAATATTATATATATTATAAAAATTTTTAATTAATATCGAGGGGTTAGGGCATCGGCAAAAAGACCCCCGGGGGCCAATCGAGTTGGGGGTTAGCCCCGGGCCCGGTTTTTCCCCTTTGGGCAAGGAATTTCCCCTCGTTTGCCTACCTAGCCACGGGGGCCACCACCCCAAAGCCCTGCTGGTCCCAAGCCGGTAAAAGAGAGAGAATGATTTTCCTAAAAGGTCCACGGCACTCCCGTGAAAGGAAAAGGGGGCCCCCCCCACTACTCACCCCAAGACATCACAACATAAAATCAAAAAGTACATGCTGTGCCACGGCGGGTCAAAAAGAACCCTATCGTTAAAAAAAAAAAAAAAAAAAAAAAAAAAAAAAAAAAAAAAAAAGTTGTATGTATGTATAGACAACACAACACCACCACACACACACACACACCCCCACACACCACACACACACACACAACAATAATATATATTATATATTTTAAAATATTATTATATTAAATGTAGTTGATGACACACACACAAACCCACAACAACACACACCACCAAAACACAATATATAATATAATATATAATATAATATATATATATTATAATATTATATATATATTATATTTAATTTATATATAATAGTATTTAAAGTCGTGATATTATTAATATATTATATATATAAAATATATAATTTTTAATATATATATATATATATTAATATATATTATAAAATATATATATAATTTTAAAAAATATAATATAAATAATAATATATAAAATATAATTATATTTTAAATAATAATATATAATTTTTATTTTATATATTCCATATATAAATTATCTTATATATAAATATATATATATATATATATTATTATTAATATTATAAAATTTTTTTGTGGGTGTTGTGGTTGTGTGTGTGTGTGTGTGTGTTGTGTGTGTGGTGGTGTGTGGTGGTGTGTGTGTTTTGTCTCGTTGTTCCATTTGTTCTGTCTCCATTCGTCTCGTCTCACATTTTGTCTCTGTTCCATTCTGTTTGTCTCACATTCGTCGTGTCTCCTTCTGTTCTGCTCAATTCTGTCTCTGTCTCAAAATTTTCTCTTCTCCATTCGTCTCTGTCTCAAAATTCTGTCTCTGTTCACTTTGTCTGTGTCTCACATTTTGTCTCTATTCCTTTTGTCTTTCCTTCGTTCGCTACAATCTTCCTGTCTCACATTTTGCTCTGCTCACATTCGTTTGTCTACTTCTGTTCTGTCTCACAAAGTCTCGTTACATTTTGTCTCTGTCTCACATTTGTCTTGTTACATTTTTGTCGTGTCTACATTGTCTCTTCTACTTCTGTCCTGTTAATTCTTCTCTGTCTACATTTGGCTGTGTCTACATTCTGTCTCTGTCCACATTTGTTTCGTTCACATTCTGTCTCTGCTAATTTTGCTTGTCTACATTCGTCTCTGTTCCAAATTTTGTTGTCTCCATTTGTCCTGCTCACATTCTGTTCTGTCTACATTCCGGGTTTTGTCTCACATTCTGTCTCTGTTTCCTTCGTCTTCTCCCATTCTGTCTCGTCTCCATTTTTCTCTTCAAATTGCTCTCCTCCTTTTGTCTCTCTCTACATTTTGTCTTGTCTCCATTTTGGGCTCGTCTACATTCTGTCTCTGTCTCACATTCTGTCTCTGTCTCACATTCTGTCTCTGTCTCACATTCTGTCTCTGTCTAACATTCTGTCTGTCGTCGCACATCGTCCTCTGTCTCACATGCTGTCTGTGTCTCCCGATTCTGTTCTCTGTTGTCTCACATTCTGTCTCTGTCTGTCTCACATTCCTGTCCTGTGTCTCCATTCTGTCTGTGTCTCACTTTGTCTCTTCTCACATTCTGTCTTGTGTCCTCCACATTCTGTCTTCTGGTTGTCTCACATTCTGTCTGTGTCTCACATTCTGTCTGTGTTCCTTCACATTCCTGTCTCTGTCTCACATTCTGTCTCTGTCTCACATTCTGTCTGTGTCTTCACAATCTGTCTCTGTCCTCACATTCTGTTCTCTGTCTCAATTCTGTCTCTTATCTCACCTTCTGTTCTCTGTCGCCACATCTGTCTCTGTCTCACGTTCTGTCTGTGGTCCACATTACCGTCTGTGTCTCACATTCTGTCTGTGTCTCACATTCTGTCTCTGTCTCACATTCTGTCTTCTTCTCACATTCTGTCTCTGTCTCACTTCTGCCTCTTGTCCTCACATTACTGTCTGTCCTCAACTTCTGTCTCTGTCTTCACATTCTGTTCTCTGTCTCAAATTCTGTCTCTATCTCACATTCTGTCACTGTGTCTCACATTCTGTCTGTCTCATATTCTGCCTCGTCTCACATTCTGTCTCTCGAACAGTCTGTCCTCTGGCTCACATTCTGGTCTCTGTCTCAACATCTGTCTCTGTCTCCCATCTGTCTCGTCTCACATTCTGTCTCTGTCTCACATCTGTCTCTGTCTCACATTCTGTTCTCTATCTCACTTCTGTCCTCTATCTCCATTCTGTCTCTGTCATCACATTCTGGGGGCCTCCTCCTGTTCTCACATTCTGTCCTCTAATCTCACATCTGTCTCTGTCTCACATTCTGTCTCTGGCTCACATTCTGTCTCTGTCTCACATTCTGGCTCTGGCTCACATTCTGTCTCCTGTCTCACATTTTGTCTCTGTCTCACATTCTGTCTCTACTCCTTCTGTCTCTGTCTCCATTCTGGTCTCTGTCTTCACATTCTGTCTCTGTCTCACATCTCTGTCTCTATCTCATAAAAATAAACGTCTGTCTGTGTCTCACCTTCTGTCTCCTATCTACATTCTGTCTCTGTCTCACATTCTTTCTCTATCTCACATTCTGTCTCTTCTCACAATCCTGTCTCTGTCTCACATTCTGTCTCTGTCTCACATTCCTGTCTCTATCTCACATTCTGTCTCTATCTCACATTCGGTCCCTCTGTCTCACATTCTGTCTCGTCTCACATTCTGTCTCTGTCTCACATTTCTGTCTCTGTCTCATTCTTCTCTGTCGCATTCTGTCTCTATCTCACATTCTGTCTCTGTCTCACATTCTGTCTGTGGTCCTCACATTCTGTCTGTGTCTCACATTCTGTCTCTGTCTCACATTCTGCTCTGTCTCACTTCTGTCGCTATATTCCATTCTGTCTCTGTCTCACACATTCTGCCTCTGTCTCACATTCTTCTCTGTCTCACATTCTTTCCTCTGTCGTCAAACATTCTGTCTCTGTCTCACATCTGTCTCTGTCTCCCACTCTGTCCTCTGTCCTCACATTCTGTCTCTGTCTCCACATTCTGTCTGTGTCTCACATTCTGTCTCTGTCTCACATTCTGTCTCTGTCTCACATTCTGTCTCATTCAGGTCCTCATTTGAATAGTGACCATATACCAATAATAATAAAAATTAAAGATAATCAAAGTCTTCCTAAAGACAAAGAAAAGAAATGGCATTTTACGAAAGGGGGATGGAGTAAATATAAAAAAAGAACTGTCTAAATTAAAGATTGAAGACAAAAGCTCTCCCAATAATAGCAAGCATGCTAAAAGAAATGGGAGAAAAATGCTTCAAATTTGACAACTTCAACAAACAAAACAAACCTGTAAGACGACAAAGACAGAATGTGAGACAGAGACAGAATGTGAGACAGAGACAGAATGTGAGACAGAGACAGAATGTGAGACAGAGACAGAATGTGAGACAGAGACAGAATGTGAGACAGAGACAGAATGTGAGACAGAGACAGAATGTGAGACAGAGACAGAATGTGAGACAGAGGAAGAATGTGAGACAGAGACAGAATGTGAGACAGAGACAGAATGTGAGACAGAGACAGAATGTGAGACAGAGACAGAATGTGAGACAGAGACAGAATGTGAGACAGAGACAGAATGTGAGACAGAGGCAGAATATGAGACAGAGACAGATTGTGAGACAGAGACAGAATGTGAGACAGAGACAGAATGTGAGACAGAGACAGAATGTGAGACAGAGACAGAATGTGAGACAGAGGCAGAATATGAGACAGACAAAATGTGAGACAGAGACAGAATGTGAGACAGAGACAGAATGTGAGACAGAGACAGATTGTGAGACAGAGACAGAATGTGAGACAGAGACAGAATGTGAGACAGACAGAATGTGAGACAGAGACAGAATGTGAGACAGAGACAGAATGTGAGACAGAGACAGAATGTGAGACAGAGACAGAATGTGAGACAGAGACAGATTGTGAGACAGAGACAGAATGTGAGACAGAGGCAGAATGTGAGACAGAGACAGAATGTGAGACAGAGACAGAATGTGAGACAGAGACAGAATGTGAGACAGAGACAGAATGTGAGACAGAGACAGAATGTGAGACAGAGACAGAATGTGAGACAGAGACAGAATGTGAGACAGAGACAGAATGTGAGGCAGAGACAGAATGTGAGACAGAGGCAGAATATGAGACAGACAGAATGTGAGGCAGAGACAGAATGTGAGACAGAGACAGAATATGAGACAGAGACAGAATGTGAGACAGAGACAGAATGTGAGACAGAGACAGAATGTGAGACAGAGGCAGAATATGAGACAGAGACAGAATGTGAGACAGAGACAGAATGTGAGACAGACACAGAATGTGAGACAGAGGCAGAATATGAGACAGAGACAGAATGTGAGACAGAGACAGAATGTGAGACAGAGACAGAATGTGAGACAGAGACAGAATGTGAGACAGAGACAGAATGTGAGACAGAGACAGAATGTGAGACAGAGACAGAATGTGAGACAACAGAGACAGAATGTGAGACACAGACAGAATGTGAGACAGAGACAGAATGTGAGATAGAGACAGAATGTGAGACAGAGGTAGAATATGAGACAGAGACAGAATGTGAGACAGAGACAGAATGTGAGACAGAGACAGAATGTGAGACAGAGACAGAATATGAGACAGACAGAATGTGAGACAGAGACAGAATGTGAGACAGAGGTAGAATAGGAGACAGAGACAGAATGTGAGACAGAGACAGAATGTGAGACAGAGACAGAATGTGAGACAGAGGCAGAATGTGAGACAGAGACAGAATGTGAGACAGAGACAGAATGTGAGACAGAGACAGAATGTGAGACAGAGACAGAATGTGAGACAGAGACAGAATGTGAGACAGAGACAGAATGTGAGACAGAGACAGAATGTGAGACAGAGACAGAATGTGAGACAGAGGAAGAATGTGAGACAGAGACAGAATGTGAGACAGAGACAGAATGTGAGACAGAGACAGAATGTGAGACAGAGGAAGAATGTGAGACAGAGACAGAATGTGAGACAGACACGGAATGTGAGACAGAGACAGAATGTGAGACAGAGACAGAATGTGAGACAGAGACAGAATGTGAGACAGAGACAGAATGTGAGACAGAGACAGAATGTGAGACAGAGGAAGAATGTGAGACAGAGACAGAATGTGAGACAGAGACAGATTGTGAGACAGAGACCGAATGTTTGACGACAGAGACAGAATGTGAGACAGAGACAGAATGTGAGACAACAGAGACAGAATGTGAGACAACAGAGACAGAATGTGAGACAGAGACAGAATGTGAGACAGAGACAGAATGTGAGACAGAGGCTTACCTTGCGAGGACCAAAACAAATGTGACGCGTAACTCATTACTGCGATATAGCAAGTAGTCCATGTATTACTATACGCTTGTGGGAACGATAATTTTGTAATTACCAGGGACCGTTTTTCCAATTTCATATATTTAATGGATTCTTTTACTTTTATTATACATCTTTTACGTGTTTCGGTAATTATTTACACTATTTTATACAATATCCTAGTGCGCCTGCGCGTTTGCCACCGGGAGATTTGACAGGCTGGGCAACGCCATTGACGCCGGTGAGTAATGTTTATTTCGAGTGCTGCGTCGATTCCGGGTCAATTTGAAAGCCATATTGTGGATATACAGGACAAACAGATATTAGTCTCTATCATTAAGTGCCCCAAATGGTGAAAAAAGTGATTAGAAACCAAGCAAATGTGATCATAGACGGAAGCGAAGAAACGTTCGGTGTTTCGCGATATAAAGGTATGTGGTTTTACCCTGGGGGTCCAGGGAGCGTAGCCCCCTGGCTAGGCGTATATATTACCACGGGGGTCCAGGGAGCGTAGCCCCCTGGCTAGGCGTAAATATTACCACGGGGGTCCAGGCTAGGCGTATATATTACCACGAGGGTCCAGGGAGCGTTGCCCCCTGGCTAGGCGTATATATTACCACGGGGGTCCAGGGAGCGTAGCCCCCTGGCTAGGCGTATATATTACCACGGTGGTCCAGGGGGCGCTGCCCCCTGGCTAGGTGTAATAATTACCACAGGGGGTCCAGGGGGTAGAGCCCCTTGGCTAGGTAATATAGTGTATAAATCCCACAGGGTTAAGATTGGGTTTGGTTTATTGGTTAGGACGCATTGTACGATTACCACAGGGGATGTGGATTATGTGAAACCCCGTAGATTTTTACCGAATGACGGGTTTTATCCCTATGCAGTTTTTCCCGTAATTTGGCGTCGGTCCGTAGAGTTTCAAAGATGGCGAGGGGCATCCGTAGAGTTTCAATTTCCGATTTTAATCGTTTTTTGTGCTTGTTTACTTCGTTCGTCGGACAATTTTTGGCTCGGGTTTTCGAAAAATCGACTTTTTAACGTTTCAAAGATCACTTTCTTCGATTTCTGCAGTTTCCTATTGATACCTAGTGCTATCCATTATCCCCCCCCCCCTTTCAAACCCCGGTTCCCCATGCCGAGATCGTTGGGTAGAGGAAAGATATAAAAAATTCGATTTTGGAACTTAGTCTCTGAG
>NC_051398.1:3986075-4001075 GCF_015228065.2 Penaeus monodon | reverse complement strand
CCGGCCAACAGATCATTGGTGTATATTTTAAACCCATAAACATTAGAATCCTGTGAAGGTATAGGCCTCCTCGGCAGCGCAGACCAAACCCTTAACCTTAAAAAAAGCTTGACAGGAGTGTTGACGCCACAAGTGCATAGGCCTACTGGGTAGGTCGCACTGCTCACCTCCAAGGAAAGGTTGTCTTCCCGGGGCTATTTCGAAATAGTACTCTCTCTCTCTCTCTCTCTCTCTCTCTCTCTCTCTCTCTCTCTCTCTCTCTCTCTCTCTCTCTCTCTCTCTCTCTCTCTCTCTCTCTCTCTCTCTCTCATAGATTGTTTGTGCAAAGAGAAAAGCCAATACATGTATCGCAATACTGCCCATCTCTGACCATAAAAATATCAATAATGATTGTAATTATGCTATTAATGAATTATAAAGTTTTGCTTTAAGTAAACAACGTCGTAATGCTCCATAATTATCTTGATTTGAGACTGGAGAAATCTAGCAAAATGAAAATGTCTCCCATAAAAAGTATTCGCTTTCTTTGAATAGAATAAGAAATTATCGTTTTCTTTGAATAGTAAAGAGCGATAACTAACTTATAATTTTGCTACGGTAGGTAGTGCGTGGGGATGCATGACAGTGTTAGAAAGCATTAAAATATCAGCATAATGAAAATAAAGAAATGACAGAAGAATTAGAAAAAGTAACAGAAGGCAAGTCAAACATACAATTACATAGAGTTAGAGACAGAAGCCCCAAGACAAGATTTTTTTGATGGAGCGGTATGGCATTTGAATGAATTACTCCGTCCCGCTTTGCATCTTTACGTTTTCTGTAAATACATTGGCAACCTTTCATTTTCTCTGAATAACGAAATCAGGGGTATCTAAACTACATATCCTTTCGGGATCGGTCGCGTGTCTTCTTCCGAGTTGGGAATATAAAAGGCCCGATTTCCGTCTAGATTTTTAGATCCTGGTGGCGGCATCGGCAACGTCTCTGACTTGCACGTTGCAGGACCCAGGATCGAGATTAGAGGAAACCTTCTTTAGCCTCGGGAAAAGTTAACAGGTGTTTCATGCACCTGCTCGTGTTTGGCGGTTCACGAGTGTTCTCCACGGAGACGACGTCCCCCTCGCGAGGTCAGAGGTCAACTCGGGTCGGCGGCTATGCAGAGCGGCAGCAACAGGCTGCAATACGGCGGTAGAAATACCGTTCGGCCGAGAGACATCCCCCTGGGCTTTAAGGGACTTAACACCGCCGTCAGAACAGACAGACGGTTTAGCCACGTCTCTGCAATCACAATAATGATAAACAATAACGACAATAAGGCCGACTCTGCTAGTTGTTTTATTTGAATATTCCTAATGAACGATTCTCCAGAGATAATATTGATAATAATAATAATGATAATATTGATAATAATAATCCTTATCATTATCATTATTATCATACTTATTGTTATATTATTATTATTATTATTGAAAAAGCTTCTCTAGATTTGCTAATCAAAATCAAACTCCAGGTCACTACCAGCGACTAAGGGTGGTTAAAGTTAGAGGTAATGGAACATCAACAAAAATATGCACATGACTTTTGCAGAACAATTACAAATTAAAACATCTTGTCAAGTCAATTTGTAGTGGACCGCCTGTGTACGTCCCCCACGGTCCCCTACATATTCTTTCGTCTCCCCCCTTTTCGAGATGAAGGGCGGCGTTCCTCGTCGTCCCACGGAGGTGTCGCAGCCTCGTACGCCCCCTAGGTTGCCCAAAGCCCCTGTTTTTATCCCCCGGGGGTGAGGATGCCCGTCAACGGTGAGGAAGCTGCGGCAACAGAAAACGGGAAGCCACCTGGAGCGACTCACCTGCGCGGCCTCGTCACCCGTCCTTATATTTTATGCTTTGCTTTGGTGTTAGCTTTTTATTTTAGTATGTTTTGATATTTTGGTATGTTTTAATAAACATATTTACATCGTGTTTTAGACGAACCTTGGGAAAAGAGACCACCACACAGAAAATGGATTTGCAAAGAAACTTTTAATCTTTATTTACCTTATTATTATCATTTCATCTTAACTTTATTATGAAAATTTTACATTTTATATTTTTATATTTTTATATTTTTACACATTTTATGAACGTATCTTACCATGTACATAATGGTTATTTTTTACTTATTTTACTATTTTGTTTCAAGGAACTTTTACTCATTTTATGAAATAACTTTTTAAAAGTTATTTTAATTATTATGTAAAGAACATTTTAGTGTATAATGTAAGTTTTTTATGTGAATTTTTTTGGAACCAAACTCCGTTTCGCGGGCCGAGGTGACAAGGACAAGTCCCCGGCCCTTCAAGAGGCAGATCGGTTCGAGTTCCAGGCCAGGTCAAGCGCTGGACTGGGGTTGTGGTGCCCAAGATAGGTGGTCTCGGCAATAAGAGATAAGTGGTTAAGTTTTTATATGTGAGAGAAGGCGGTTCTCGTTTTAATGTTTGTCTTGTTTTACTGTTTTATTTTTGTCTTTTGTATTTTAGTGTTTGTTTTACTGTGTCGTATTTCGTTTTGTCCTGTTTTATCTTTGTTTTACAAAATATATAGATAATATTATATTGCCTTTTGATAAGTCCCCGACTCTATATAAAAAGGAAGGCTGAATAACGCCTAAAACATATTCTATTCTAAAGCTAAACGGCAAACAATCAAAAACCCTAAAGTATAGATGAAGCATCTGTACACGCCTCTCCTCGGGATTTACCACGCCTTCCTCACTTCGGCTCATTTGCACAACTACACTTCACACACATACATACGCACACCACTGTCGCTCCTTTCCACAATTCCTCTAACATTGCATCCCTTCTTACAACATACACTCGTTCCCGAACGTACCAATCGGGTGGTGGCAGTGACCTCATTTACACCCTTTTAATGAGCCTAGGGGACGTTGTAATTAATGAACACAACAAATTCACGAACATCAAACTATTTTAGACCGATAGGGCTCTTCTGAGAACATGCGCTGTGCTGTTTAAAACTATTTTTTGGACTTCTTCTAATTTTGGATTATTATTATTATTATTATTATTATTATTATTATTATTATTATTATTATTATTATTATTATTATTATTATTATTATTATTATCATTATTATTATTATTATAAGTTTCTTTAGATCTGCTAATTAAAATCAAACATCGAGTCACTACCAGCGACCTAGGGTGATTTTTTTACTCGGTCTTTGATTATTGAGATTTCTATATCTGTCATTTTTTTACGACGAACAATATGTCTTCTCACATTGGCTAGCTTGTTTGCATTTGCGTTTTCTCACTTTCACTATTCCTTAAACATCATGTATTTTAGGTGTCATCAGTATTATTCGTTTCAGGTTTTTCGAGTGCATAGTAAAAGCAGTACATTACCTCAGTATACTCTTCCCTTGTCCATTTAAGTCTTGTTTTCTTTTGATTGTTAGTATTAGATGGTTGAACCGCATTATAATTACCATTATTACTATTTATTATTATTATTATTATTATTATTATTATTATTATTATCATTATTATTATTATTATTATTATTATTATTATTATTATTATTATTATTATTATTATTATTGTTATCATTATTATTATTATTATTATGATTATAAGTATGACCGTTATTATAAATTATAAAGATAATAAAGATAATAATGATAATAATAATCATAATGACATTAATAGTAATAATAATATTAATAATAATTATGAAAAGGATGTTGATAATGATAATGATAATGATAAGAAGAGTAAAAAAATAACAGTGACCATAATAATGATAATAACAATAATAACAACAACAATAATAGTAATAATAATGATAATAAATGACTTATTATTTATAAATTTACCAATAGGTATTTATTTTTAGCAATTTGTAAGCCCCCAATTGTAGGGGGAGGCTGAGTCCCTCACATGTAGGAGCATGTGAGAGGGAATCTCGTGCTTCCTGTTTCGGCACAAAAGTATACTGAGGGTTCGGTGCCACGGGCAGGTTAGAATTTATCATGTGGTAGCGGAATTAGCTTTATGGTTTCAGGGCCTCGCAGCTTCCGGCTGAAATAAACTATAGCAAGTGGTGGGCTCTGACCTTGCCTTTGCATTAGACATCCCCGTATGGCAACTTGGGATGCATCCGTATGGATTTCAAATGGCAGCTCAAAGTTGGGCTTCTGCAATATTGGTGCGTTAATTAAAGCATCTTTGAGTGCCTGGAATGCCTCTTGACATTCTTTAGTCCACTTAAATCTTTGCTCCTTTTTGATAAGTTGTGTTAGTGGATAGGCCATCTTAGCATAATTGGGGACATGTTACGGAAAAATCCAGAGGCTCCTAAAAATCTCCGCACACCTCTAACTGTCTTTGGAGGGAGCATCTCCGAGATGGCTCTTACTTTGTCTGGATCTGGTAAGATCCCATCTGGAGTGATGTGGAAGCCTACGAATCGGAAATTTTGAACAACAAATTCACACTTGCTAGCATTGAGTTTAAAACCAGCACAGTCAAGGATGTCTAAGGTTTCTTTAAGATGGTGAAGGTGTTCTTCAAAGGTTTTACTGTAGATAACAATGTCATCCAGATATGCTAAAGTATGTCTACCCAAGACTGGACTAAGTACAGCATTCATGGTTCTCTGAAAGGTAGTTGGGGCGGTGGAGAGCCCAAAAGGCATACGACGCCATTGGAAGAGGCGGTAGCCATCACTGAAGGCAGTCTTACGCCTATCCTCAGGTGCCACTGGGATGCTCCAGTAGGCACTTCGACTGTCCAGCAAGGAAAAAACTGCAGTGTCCCTCACTTCATCAATTAACTCATCAATCCTCGGTAAGGGATAAGTGTCTGCTATAATTACAGAGTTAAGTTGTCTATAGTCAACACAAAATCGTACTGTGCCGTCCTTCTTCTTGACAAGGACAACAGGAGAGAGCCAAGGTGAGGTACTAGGCTCGATAACACCAGCCTCAAGAGGTCCACGGCTGCTCAAACATGAGCATACCGTTATTGATTGATATTTTGATATACATAGATAGATATAGATAGATATAGATATACGTGGTAGGGTCCCCAGTTCCTTTCCATGGAGAGTGCCGGTGTTACCTTTTAGGTAATCATTCTCTCTATTTATCCGGGCTTGGGACCAGCACTGACTTGGGCTGGCTTGGCCATCCAGTGGTTAGGTAGGCAATCGAGGTGAAATTCCTTGCCCAATGGAACAACGCGCCGGCCGATGACTCGAACCCTCGAATTCAGATTGCTGTCGTGCCAGTCTTGAGTCCGATGCTCTTACCACTCGGCCACCGCGGCCATATATATATATATATATATATATATATATATATATATATATATATATATATATATATATATATATATATATATATATATGTATATATATATATATATGTATATATATATATACACATATATAGAGAGAGAGATACACATACATACACACACACACACACACACTAAGGGTCCCACACCCCATTACTAGCTATTCCCCGCCAGGCGTAACTCTGGTATTTCCAAACTGGCTCGAGCTCGTCCTCACGGCAAGAAAACGACACTTGAGAAGTCAAACGCAGGCGTCGTAGGGGAGTCACCGCCGTGGCAGTTAGCGCTGAACTGCGGTTGATTACGAAGGGTATGCAATCAGGTAAGGATGGTACTGCCAAATAACTTCTCAATAAATTACCTGTCTTTTGAAAAGCTATTATATATATATTTTTTTTTCTTCTTCTTCTTTTCTTTTCTCAAGACAATCTGAGTTCGAGGGTTCGAGTCACCGGCCGGCGCGTTGTTCCCTTGGGCAAGGAACTTCACCTCGATTGCCTGCCTAGACGCTTGGTGGATAAGCCAGCCCAAGTCAGTGCCGGGTAAATAGAGATGGTGCCTCAAAAAAAAAAAAAAAAAAAAAAAAAATGGGCGGAAGTCAATGGCAAACCACCACTCTAAAAATTGCCAAGAAAATCATGGAAGCCCATGATCGTCAAGGCCACGGTGGCCGAATGGTTAGAGCGTCGAACTCAACACTGTCACGACGGCAATCTGAGTTCGAGGGTTCGGGTCACCGGCCGGCGCGTTGTTCCCTTGGGCAAGGAATTTCACCTCGATTACCTACCTAGGCACTGGGTGGGCAAGCCAGCCCAAGTCAGTGCTGGTTCCAAGCCCGGATAAAATAGAGAGAATGATTTCCTAAAAGGTACCACCGGCACTCTCCGTGGAAAGGAACTGGGGACCCTACCACGTACTCACTCCAAGAGCATCACAACATGAAAACTACAATTATCATGCTGTGACCACGGCGGCTCAAACATGAACCTTCCCTTAAAAGAAGAAGATATATATATATATATATATATATATATATATATATATATATATATATATATATATATATATATATATACACAAATATTTCAATTCCTCGCCACGGCAGTCGTAAAAATGCCAGCGCTTCGACTGCTGGCTCGAGCTCGTCCTCACGGCAAGAAAACGACACATCGCCTTGAGAAGTCAAACGCAGGCGTTGTAGGGGAGTCACCGCCGTGGCAGTTCGCTCTCTCCTCACTGCTCGCTCTCCTCACTCCTGTGTTTCAGTGCTCGCACACGCGCTCGCCCCGCTGCAGTCTTGCAAGGCAACTTCCGGCGTGGCCTCCAGCTCGTCCTCCGACTCGTCCTCCGACTCGTCCTCCGACTCGTCCTCCGACTCGTCCTCCGACTCGTCCTCCGACTCGTCCTCCGACTCGTCCTCCGACTCACGTGTGAATTCCCACGTCCCATCTCCGTGGAACTCGAAGCAGCAGTCGCTCAGGGCGTAAAGTCCAAGTATTACTGGATTGAGATGATTTTCAGGCCAGACATCGAATAAGACATTGGAAAATTTAGCGTTCAGAAACGTGAGACTTTCCAAATTGGTCGCGTATTTAACGTAGCCAAGCCCATACATGTAGGAAACCCAACTTCGATTCTCGTGCGACACATCCTTCAAAGGCAGGTTGAGCTCCTTCGCCGCGCTCATGGGGCCGTCAAGATGACCAGGGCAGCCTGTATCGATCATCGCTTCTATATTGTGACCGTTAACGTTCACCGTTGTTCTTAAGTCATCTGCGTAATCCATCGGTTCGGCTACAAATTGGCGGAAGGTCAGCGTGAAATCGCCGAGGTTTAACACACAGTTGAAGCGAAAGAAGAGGTCTAGGCCAAAGAGGCAGTCCGTCATCTCCCCGATAAGACAGATTACCGTGAAAATTGTACCTTTGAGATGCATCTCCACGGATACCGTGTCCGAGCCCTCCTAAAGCTGGTGCTGCTGCCCCCATTTCCTCACTTGCGTGCGAGACACAATGGTTCGGTTGGCCCCCGTGTCCACGCAGAACATCGTCGGGACGCCAAAGCACACAATATCCACTCGCAGACATTTTTTTAGCAAGTACAAATCAATCGTCTCTTCCTCCATGACATTCCCCTCAGCCCCGGGTTGTGGGTAAGCGCTCGAGGCGACCTCCTGTTCTGCCCTCGAGGCGGCCTCCTGCTCGGCCCTCGAGGCGACCTCCTGCTCGGCCCTCGAGGCGGCCTCCTGCTCGGCCCTCGAGGCGGCCTCCTGCTCGGCTCTCGAGGCGGCCTCCTGCTCGGCCCTCGAGGCGAGCGTTGCCTGCTTGTCCCCATGAGGACGCGGGTCACTTTCTCCGGGCACCACAAGCGCCATCGCTCGCGATTTGAGAAATTGGTTGTCGCTTCTAAGACTCTATCGGCTACCTTCACTCTGGTAAGGAAGTTCTTCCCTGTATGTACGTGTGTGTGTGTGTGCCTATGATTGTAACTGCGTGCGTGAGTGTGTATGTGTATGTGTGCGTGTGTGTGTGTGTGCGTGTGTGTGTGTGTGTGTGTGTGTGTGTGTGTGTGTGTGTGTGTGTGTGTGTGTGTGTGTGTGTGTGTGTGTGTGTGTGTGTGTGTGTGTGTGTGTGTGTGTATGTGTGTGTGTGCCTATGATTGTAACTGCGTGCGTGCGTGTGTATGTGTATGTGTGCGTGTGTGTGTGTGTGTGTGTGTGTGTGTGTGTGTGTGTGTGTGTGTGTGTGTGTGTGTGTGGTGTGTGTGTGTGTGTGTGCGTGTGTGTGTGTGTGTGTGTGTGTGTGTGTGTGTGTGTGTGTGTGTGTGTGTGTGTGTGTGTGTGTGTGTGTGTGTGTGTGTGTGTGTGTGTGTGTGTGTGTGTGTGTGTGTGTGTGTGTGTGTGTGTGTGTGTGTGCGTGTGTGTGTGTGTGTGTGTGTGTGTGTGCGTGCGTGCGTGTGTGTGTGTGTGCGTGCGTGTGTGTGTGTGTGTGTGTGTGTGTGTGTGTGTGTGTGTGTGTGTGTGTGTGCGTGCGTGCGTGCGTGCGTGCGTGCGTGCGTGCGTGCGTGTGTGTGTGTGTGGTGTGTGTGTGTGTGTGTGTGTGTGTGTGTGTGTGTGTGTGTGTGTGGTGTGTGTGTGTTGGTGTGCGCGTGTATATGTGTGTATATGTATGTGTGTGTGTGTGTGAGTGAGTGAGTGTGTGGTGTGTGTGCGTGAGTGTGTGTGTGTGTGGTGTGTGTGTGCGTGTGTGTGGTGTGTGTGTGTGTGTGTGGTGTGTGTGTGTGTGTTTGTGGTATGTGTGTGTTGTGTGTGTGTGTGGTGTGTGTGTGTGTGTGTGTGTGGTGTGTGTGTGTGTGTGTGTGTGTGTGCATATGCTTGTATGTGAGCGCGCGCGTATGTGTGTGTGTGTGTGTGTGTGTGTGTGTGTGTGTGTGTGTGTGTGTGTGTGTGTTAACTTTATTAGGAGGACACTTAATACCAGTACGCGATTTCAAATCAGGCATATGGGACGAATATGACCTGCTTTGTTACAGCTTTGGCACACACGGGATGGCTGGCTTCTCGCTAGTTTCACTTTTAGAGTAACTAAAGAAAGCGGAATGTCAGTGTTTCCGTCAAGAAGCGGAATGTAAATGCTAAAACGGAATGTCAGTGTTCGTAAAGCTAAGAGAAGCGGAATGTCAGTGTTTCCAGTGCTAAGAAAGCGGAATGTCAGTGTTTCCAGTGCTAAGAAAGCGGAATGTCAGTGTTTCCAGTGCTAAGAAAGCGGAATGTCAGTGTTTCCAGTGCTAAGAAAGCGGAATGTCAGTGTTTCCCGTACAAAGAAAGCGGAATGTAAATGCTAAGAGAACGGAATGTCAGTGTTTCCAGTGCTAAGAAAGCGGAATGTCAGTGTTTCCAGTGCTAAGAAAGCGGAATGTCAGTGTTTCCAGTGCTAAGAAAGCGGAATGTCAGCGTTTCCAGTGCTAAGAAAGCGGAATGTCAGTTTTTCCAGTGCTAAGAAAGCGGAATGTCAGTGTTTCCAGTGCTAAGAAAGCGGAATGTCAGTGTTTCCAGTGCTAAGAAAGCGGAATGTCAGTGTTTCCAGTGCTAAGAAAGCGGAATGTCAGTTTTTCCAGTGCTAAGAAAGCGGAATGTCAGTGTTTCCAGTGCTAAGAGAGCGGAATGTCAGTGTTTCCCGTACAAAGAAAGCGGAATGTAAATGCTAAGAGAACGGAATGTCAGTGTTTCAAGTGCTAAGAGAGCGGAATGTCAGTGTTTCCCGTACAAAGAAAGCGGAATGTCAGTGTTTCAAGTGCTAAGAAAGCGGAATGTCAGTGTTTCCAATGCTAAGAAAGCGGAATGTCAGTGTTTCCAGTGCTAAGAGAGCGGAATGTCAGTGTTTCCAGTGCTAAGAAAGCGGAATGTCAGTGTTTCCAGTACTCAGAAAGCGGAATGTCAGTGTTTCCAGTGTTCTACAAATGGAACGTCAGTGTTTCCAGTGTTCTGAAAGCGGAATGTCAGTGTTTCCAGTGCTAAAAAGCGGAATGTCAGTGTTTCCAGTGTTCTGAAAGTGGAATGTCAGTGTTTCCAGTGTTTTGAAAGGGAGTGTCAGTGTTTTCATTGTTCTACAAATAGAATATCAGTGTTTCCAGTGTTCTGAAAGCGGAATGTCAGTGTTTCCAGTGTTCTGAAAGCGGAATGTCAGTGTTTCCTGTGTTCTGAAAGCGGAATATCAGTGTTTCCAGTGTAACACTGTAACGCTTTTTTAGTACTGGAAACACTGACATTCCGCTTTCTGAACACTGGAAACACTGACATTCCGCTTTCTTAGCACTGGAAACACTGACATTCCGCTTTCTTAGCACTGGAAACACTGACATTCCGCTTTCTTAGTACTGGAAACACTGACATTCCGCTCTCGTAGCACTGGAAACACTGACATTCCGCTTTCTTAGCACTGGAAACACTGACATTCCGCTTTCTTAGTACTGGAAACACTGACATTCCGCTTTCTGAGTACTGGAAACACTGACATTCCGCTTTCAGAACACTGGAAACACTGACATTCCGCTTTTAGAACTCTGGAAACACTGACATTCCACTTTGATTTTGGTGAAAACCATATCATCCCACTGTTGACAGTGTTATGCTTGTCATTCGTTTTCTTACATTCGTTTTAGTCTGTCCCATCCCGGGTCTTGCGAGTGGGAGTCACTGCCTCTTCCAATGCTGCCACCGACATGTAAGAAAAAATTCTAAAAATATTCCCAACTCGGATCAACATGCTTCGCTTACCCACGTACATTATATAAAATTTACACATCCCTACTTCCAGCAACAACAGAGAAGACCTTCTCAACGGATTTACACAAAACTCTTTCCTTAGGGTTTCTGTCTGTAAGTCTGTGTGAGTGTATATTTGATGATTCTTCAGTTGCTTTTTTTCTTTTTCTTCTTTTATATTTTATTTTCATCAATGAGATATCTTAATGCTTGTAGAAAATAACATGCGTGCATTGTCTTTGTCCTATATAGTCAACACAACACAGATCGTATTTAGTCAACACAGTTGTATTAATAAATTGCTAGTGATTTGGTACTTATATCATAAATAAAACAAAGTTCATATTGTTTGAAGATACATACAAATTTAGACGTTTGTATCGATAACTCAGATCTCCCCATAGACCACTTGGAGTAACAAACTTATAATCGCAGTTATCCCTAAATTTATTATTCAAAGAAAACGGTAATGTGTGCCTGCGCTCAAAGAAAGCGATTCAATTTTAGGGGAAACAATTTTGTTATTCTATATTTCTCCAGACTCAAATAAAGATGAATATGAAGCAATACAACGCTTTTGGCTCAAAGCAAAAATGACTTATTACAATCATTATTATTATTATTATTTTGATTATTTTGATTATCTATTTATCTATTTATTAATGTTATTATTATTATTATTATTATCATTATTATTATTGCTACGCCAGTGGGTCTTTGTCTCTGTGCGAAACATGTGTTAACATGAAAAGGATGACCTGGGCATGTGTTAACATGAAAAGGATGACCTGGGCATGTGTTAACAAGAAGGGACCTAGGCAAACATGACGCAACTGGCTGTGAGCGGAGGAGCGGAGGAACAAGCCAAGAGAGACGCAGTTGGGGTGCTGATCCTGTGAAGACCTCGTGTGTGCCCTTGTGACCTGATAAACTTTGTGTTGCCCTGTTATAAGCTGTATCATGCAGTGTGACATGCTGGTTTCCCCCCTATATTGTGCCTATAGAAAAGTGTACGGGTAAATAACTTGTGTAAATAAAGGAAAGACTGTCATTTTGTGTTTATTTCGTGCCCTGCCTCTCCATGTGGCGTTTCCCCTCGTGGTGTTCTGGGGACGCTGTGGTGCTCGGTGCCTCTTGGAGCTGTTCAGTGTTCACGACCCTGTGGATAGCATGCCGTCTGCCTAGCCTGCCTTGTGTTGGTGGCAGAGAGACGAGGCGGTCGGCGTAACAAATGGTGTCAGGAGTGGGATTTGTGATATTTGATCACATGAGGACGCGCGATTTATCCTATGCCAAAGATGGCGGAGCCATGAGGAGGGGGCTATGATGAGGCAGGCACGAGTGAGGTGAAGCGGAGCCAGATGGACTGATCATGGCCATGCTGGCCGCGTAGAGGGAGAAATGGCACAAAGGGCAGAAGAGAGGCACAGAGGCCACGCGCAGGCGCAACATATCGTCGAGATGCAGGCAAGGAAAGGCAGAGAAAACTAGTTCTGCCGACTTGTTGAGGTGTACAGAGCAATCTTGCATCTGCTGGAAGAATGGAAAACTCAGCGTACCCCCGCCAGGGCCTGCCACAGCGTGAAGAGGAACTGATGAGAGGATGTGCAGAATCTGAAGGTGAGGTTCAGGCTGGAGGAGAGTGAAGGCGGCACAGCGGCGTCATGAGGTAGTAAAGTTGCAAGCAGAGAAGGCAGACGAGGTTTGCAACAGATGCCAGAGTGCAAGATACTGGTGCCTGGGTCCGGGCAGGAACCCCGGGCCTTTCAGGTCGTTAGGAGAGTGCGCAGAGAAGCTGGGGACACATCGGAACCGCTCCTGGGGTATAGGGGCGGCAACTCGGAACCCGGTCAACCCGCCCGTTTGCCGTCCCTCACTCCTCCCCACCAGGGGTATTAGTGCACGGGACGCGTTCTCCACCCTGCAGCCCCTCGGCTCCAGAAATCTGTGAGGCGAGCCTCGCTGCGTACGAGGGTAAGGAGGCCTGGGAGGCATTGTCGCCCATTGAAATGCTGGCTCTGCCCAGGGTGGTAGCCAGAAGAGAAGGTCCTGCAGCTGCGTAACAGCGTTAGGGCCCCGCGTGGAAGTGTTTGGGGCATCGCCGGCATCAACAGGCCTCGTACACCAGCTGGCGGAGGCTTAGAAGCCGGGTCGGGCCAACACCACCAGCCGCGGTCTATCGGGCCCACTTGAAGACGCGGACTAGTTGAGGTTGCGAGGACACTTTCTATCCCAGCTGGCGCAGTATGTGGAGGCGCTGTAAGGGGGTGTACTTGCGGCGGCGGAAAGATATGATTCGTTGACCTGGCCTGGGATTCTGTGCGACGCTTGGCAGGACCAGCAGCTGCAAACTATGTCAAGCAGGCACACCCTGAGGACCTGCAGGTGGTGTGGCTGAGGCTTGCTTCGCTCCTTCCTGAAGGCAAACCAGTGGCCTAGGGCCAGCTGCTCAGGCCTGCCATGACTTCCGGCCAGAGGCTAAAGTGGAGAGGTGCATTAGGAAGGTGCAGCCCGAAGCACTTTCCAGGCTTGTGTGGGGCTGCGGAGAGGAAGGGCACAGACGTAGTCGGTGTCGGAGGAGCGGAGAAAACGTACTCTCACAGGACGGATTCTGATGCCTCCAGCAGTGCTGCAAGGATTTGGCATGTATGGCTCCCCATCCGAGTGCATGTCTAAGGTAAGGAATTGTACAGGCGGAAACTCGGACAGGATGGAGAAGGGGCCGAAATCCAGCGTCCTCGGTTCACGGAGCCCCGACTTGGAGTAAGCTGCCGTCGAACCAGCACGATGCAGGGGAGGTCTAGTAGATGGGAAGCCCTGCCACGCTGACAGTGGAACTAGAAAGTAATTACGGCGAGAAGACCCTAGGTGGCCTGATCGTTAGGCCACTAGCGGAATTCCCAGGACGCCCACAGAGACTGTGTTTTCTGGTGTCACGGGGCATTGTGTCGCAGTCAAGGGGCCAGTGAGGCTCGTATTGCGTGGGCAGCAGCACGGTGCAGCGGCTGCTGGTGTATGTGCCGATCTGGACGAGCATGCTGCTGGGCCTTGAATACCTGACGCAGAGTAGGCTGTGGGTCGACCTTGGACGCCGAAGTGGTGAGGGGCACGGTGACGATGTGCCCTGGCTTCAGAGATGCTGTTGCAGAGGTAGTACGGGCTGAAGCGCTGCACCTTGCCCCCAGGACAGGAGTCTAGAATCCGGTGTAGGACTGGTCAAGAGTGATGCGTGGAGTAGAGGGCTATGGAGGCCCATTTCAAAAAACCTGCAGCTGGTGATGGGCGTAGCGGTTGGGCGGAGCCTTGTGGACGGGGAGGGAGTTAGTTACAGTGTTGGTAGATAATTCTTCGATAGGGCCCAGAAGGGCCAGCTGGGCAACGCTGGGCACTTGCTGATGGAAGTGGAGCATCCAGAAGAGTGTCGGGAGCAAGGAGTGGTGTTTGGTGGGCCCTGCATGACTCCTTGAGGGACCGGTCGGTTGGCCACGTGGACTGGTGTGGCGTTACCAGGCAGCTATGGTGAAAACGATGAAGTTAGCCCCACGAGTAGCGGCGATCGGGACGTGGGCAGACGTGACCGAAGATGAGGACGAGCACTTTGGAACGGTGACGGGCGATGCAACGAGGACGTTCCATGGTGACAAATGAGCCAGGGCTTAGGGCAGGAGATACCCCTCTGGGTGCCACTGCCAATCTACCGCCGCCCACACCTCCTCCAGAGCGACCTCAGCGAGAGTGAAGAAGGCCGATTTTTGTTTCTGAGAACTGATTTTCAATTACGGTTACTTTTGTTTGAAAGAATTTTGTTTGTTCCTGAGGACTAATTTTATTTAAATTTTCTGTAGTTTGTTTTAGGTATGTCAGAGCAGACGGGTCGTCTGCTTGATAGCGGGGGATAGTGCTACGCCAGTGGGTCTTTGTCTCTGTGCGAAACATGTGTTAACATGAAAAGGATGACCTGTGCATGTGTTAACATGAAGGGACCTGGGCAAACATGATGCAAATGGCTGTGAGCGGAGGAGCGGAGGAACAAGCCAAGAGAGACGCAGTTGGGGTGCTGCTCCTGTAAAGACCTCGTGTGTGCCCTTGTGACCTGATAAACTTTGTGTTGCCCTGTTATAAGCTGTATCGTGCAGTGTGACATGCTGGTTTCCCCCTGTATTGTGCCTATAGAAAAGTGTACGGGTAAATAACTTGTGTAAATAAAGGAAAGACTGTCATTTTGTGTTTATTTCGTGCCCTGCCTCTCCATGTGGCGTTTCCCCTCGTGGTGTTCTGGGGACGCTGTGGTGCTCGGTGCCTCTTGGAGCTGTTCAGTGTTCACGACCCTGTGGATAGCACGCCGTCTGCCTAGCCTGCCTTGGCAGAGAGA
>NC_051398.1:3981075-3983575 GCF_015228065.2 Penaeus monodon | reverse complement strand
AAGTATCCCTTTGTCGATTTGTTTACGCCCGGCGACGCTTAAAAGGACTCACCGACTAGACACCGTAGAGATAACAGTGTCTCACTGAACTTCCCAAGAAACTAAAATGGAAAACATACGTTTTGATCCAGGGGAAGACTCTGATATACACAAAGAGAAAAAAAAAAGAAACAAAAAAGCAAAAGGAAAAAGAATTCGGAAAACGAAGAAGAATCAATTTCAAAACTCCAGCGAAGTGAAAATGAAGGTAAATGTTGCCGAGAGCGCCGCACCCTCTCAGAGACTAAGTTCCAAAATCGAATTTTTTATATCTTTCCTCTACCCAACGATCTCGGCATGGGGAACCGGGGTTTGAAAGGGGCGGGGGGATAATGGATAGCACTAGGTATCAATAGGAAACTGCAGAAATCGAAGAAAGTGATCTTTGAAACGTTAAAAAGTCGATTTTTCGAAAACCCGAGCCAAAAATTGTCCGACGAACGAAGTAAACAAGCACAAAAAACGATTAAAATCGGAAATTGAAACTCTACGGATGCCCCTCGCCATCTTTGAAACTCTACGGACCGACGCCAAATTACGGGAAAAACTCCATAGGGATAAAACCCGTCATTCGGTAAAAATCTACGGGGTTTCACATAATCCACATCCCCTGTGGTAATCGTACAATGCGTCCTAACCAATAAACCAACCTAATCTTAACCCTGTGGGATTTATACACTATATTACCTAGCCAAGGGGCTCTACCCCCTGGACCCCCTGTGGTAATTATTACACCTAGCCAGGGGGCAGCGCCCCCTGGACCACCGTGATATTGTATACGCCTAGCCAGGGCATACGCCTAGCCAGGGGGCAACGTCCCCTGGACCCCCGTGATATTGTATACGCCTAGGCCAGGGGCTACGCCAATGGACCCCGCATGGTAATATGTACGTTAGCTGGACCCCCGTGGTAAATGATTACGCCTAGCCCGGGGCTACGCTCCCTGGACCACCGTGGTAATATATACGCTAGCCGGGGATACGCTTCCCTGGACCCCCCAGGGTTTAAAACCACATACTTTATATCGCGAAACACCGAACGTTTATTCGCTTCGTCTTATGATTTCAATTTGCTTGGTTCTAATCACTTTTTCACCAGTTGGGGCACTTAAATGATAGGAGACTAATATCTGTTTGCTCCTGTAAGACACAATTGGCTTTCAAATTGACCCGGAATCGACGCAGCACTCGAAATAAACATTAACTCATGGCGCAATGGCGTTGCCCAGCCTGTCAAATCTCCCGGGTGGCAACGCGCAGGCGCACTGGATATTGTATAAACGTGTAAATAATTACCGAACACGTTAAAAGATGTATAATAAAAGTAAAGAATCCATTAAATATATGAAATTGTGAAAACGGTCCCTGGTCATTCAAATAATCGTTCCCACAAGCACATGGTAAACATGGGACTACTTGCTATATCGCAGTATGAGTTACGCGTCACATTTGTTTTGGTCCTCGCAAGGAAGCCTCTGTACCACATTCTGTCTCTGTGGTCTCACATTTCTTCTCTGTTGTCTCACATCTGTCCTGTCTCACATCTGTCTCGTTGTCTCACAATTCTGTCTTGTTGGTCTCACATTCTGTCTGGTCTCACATTCTGTCTCTGTCTCACATTCTGTTCTCTGTCTCACCATTCTGGTCTCTGTCTCACATCTGTCTCGTCTCACAGTCTGTCTCTGTGTCTCCAATTCTGTCTCTGTCTCACATTCTGTCTTGTTGTCTCACATTCTGTCTCTGTCTCACATTCGTATCTGTGTCTCCCATTCTGTCTGTGTCTTAACATTCTGTCTGTGTCTCACATTCTGTCTCTGTCTCATATTCTGCCTCTGTCTCACATTCTGTGTCTGTTGGTCTCACATCGTCTCTGTTCACATTCGTCTATGTGTTCTCACATTCTGTCTCTGCTCTCACATTCTGTGTCTGTTGTCTCACAATTTCTGTCTTGTCTCACATTATGTCGGTGTCCACTTCTGTCTTCTGTCTCACATTCTGTCTCCTGTCTCACATTCTGTCTCTGTCTCACATTCTGTCTCTGTCTCACATTCTGTCTGTGCTCCACATTCTGTCTCGTGTCTCACAGTTGTCTGTGTATCACATCTGGCTGTGTCTCACATTCGGTCTCTCGTCTCACCATTCTGTTCTCTGTCTCACATTCGTCTCTTCTTCACATTCTGTCTCTGTCTCATATTCTGCCTCTGTCTCACATTCTGTCTCTGTCTCCACATTCTGTCTCGTCTCACATTCTGTCTCTGTCTCACATTCTGTCTGTGTCTCACTTTGTCTCCTGTCTCACAATCTGTCTGTGTCTCACATTCTGTCTCGTCTCACATTCTGTCTCTGTCTCACATTCTGTCTCTGTCTCAATCTGTCTCGTCTCACATTCTGCCTCTGTCCTCATATTCTGCCTCCTGTCTACATTCTGCTCTCTGTCTCACATTCTGCTCGTCTCACATTCT
>NC_051398.1:3941075-3968575 GCF_015228065.2 Penaeus monodon | reverse complement strand
TCTCCTCCTCCCTCTCTCCCCTCCCCTTCTCCTCCTCCTCCCTCTCCCCTCCCCCCTACCCCTTCACCTCTCCTCACTCCTTCTCCCCCCCCCACTCCTCTCACCTTCCCCACCCCTCTCCCCACCTCCTCCTCCCTCTCTCCCCCCACTCCTTTCACCCCTCCCTCCCCACCTCCTCCTCCCTCTCTCCCTACCCCTTCACCTCTCCTCACTCCTTCCCCCCCCAGATCTTCTGACTTGTATTTTCCAGTATTTAGATACGAAACATCTAAGATCCCGTATGTGATGAAGAGGATCTGTGATATCGTCTTGATGTACAGTAACTGCAAAATTATATGCATGGAAATAACCTAGGTTGGAAAAGTACATCGAGCAACGTACTTCATAAATGTTCACATATCTTTTTTTTTTCTTTTTTTTCTTAATAATATCTTCATAGTGGGGTATTGTTTTGCAGTTCACTTAGAGCAGTTTGGTAACAGACAAACATATGAACATACAAGGTACAGATCTAGCTTGGGTAATGGTAATGCCTCCCCCCCAAAAAAAAAAAAAAAATCGTAATAAATGGAGTGAAGGAAGGGAAGCAAAAAGGAGAGGGATGTAAACAATAAGATAAGACTAGGCCTCATGCGCAGCCGAGGGAGTGGCTCCGCCCACCGCTGTAGAGGATGCCACATATCTATCAGCACAATAAATATGTGTAGATAGTTCGCTGTTGTTGTTCTTTTTTTATCCAACTTAGATTTTGCTTTTTTCATTTTTTTTCTCTCTCTCCTTTTCTGTTATCTTCTCATCATTCACGGCGTTAGAGAGAAGGAAGGAATCATCGAGCACACGGACTGTCGTCAAATGGCCGCCATTTTGCCATTCCGCTGTTTCATCCCTACATGTTCCGAGTTTTAAACTCGCTTTACATACAAAAAACACACATACATGTTATTGTGTGTGTGTGTGTGTGTGTGTGTGTGTGTGTGTGTGTGTGTGTGTGTGTGTGTGTGTGTGTGTGTGTGTGTGTGTGTGTGTGTGTGTGTGTGTGTGTGTGTGTGTACGTGTGCGTGTGCGTGTGCGTGTGCGTGTGCGTGTGTGTGTGAGTGTGTGTGTGTGTGTGTGTGTGTGTGTGTGTGTGTGTGTGAAGAGCCATGCACGCGATAGGGAATGACTCATGATAGCCAGCTGACAGACCGTCAAAAATAAGATGATTAGGCATTATCAAGAACATAACCCAAACGAGACGTCCGACCCCCAGTTGTTTATAAACGACTGACACTATGATTCACAACGAAGGTAGAACTGCAGTCTTTGAGTATCTGCGATAAAGGTATAACAAAGGTATCTGCGATAAAGATATAACATTGTCAATTATTTTCGCGATAATCAACCTTGAAATGGCGCTAGCAAATGATAGAAATCAAGCAATATCTGAAGCGCGCGCAACCGGCAGCGACCTGGGAGGTCAAGGCTAGTTCGAGCTAGTCTAAACAATGTACATTAGTTGTTGTTTTTTTTCTCGTGTATTGTTTGTTAGTATTGTAATATATGTTTTCTATACATGAATGACGTTGCTTCAAATGTGTGTGTATGTGTGTGTGTGTGTGTGTATGTGTGTGTGTGTGTGTGTGTGTGTGTATGTGTGTGCGTGTGTGTGTGTGTGTGTGTGTGTGTGCGCGTCTATCACGGCTCCTATCTTTCAGATCGCAAGGCCCCATACCTCGTCTATCATCTGCTGCCATCACCTGGTTGCAAGGCTCAACAGGTGTCCCTCGAGTCCTCCCCGCTGGGAAGGACTCAACAGGTGCCAAGATGGCGCTTGTCTCAGAGCAACTTTCACATCGTTTCCTTCTGCTGGCAAGGATGTTGCTCGCGATGAAGACACAACACGATGAGCGCCATACTTTAAGGAGAGTTCTCCTTCACCTTATGACGTAAGGTAGACCCCCCTCCCCTTGGCTTTCTTTCTTGTGCGTTCGAAAGGAATTTCTTTCCACTCCCTCAGTACTTTACTGTGAACTAAAGAACACTCAATACCTGAGTAATGCCCTTATTCTTCCCAGACCCCAAAGTGCCATTCTAATAGGCCTATCCGTCCTAGAAAGTGATTTAGCATTAATGGGTTTCATTAACATGTAAGTGTTGGTGTTGACTGTAATGTTGTAGGCAGGCTTTTTCACCACTTCTTGTGCCTCGCAACCGCCCCAATTTCATGCATCGGAGCAATGCTCACCACACACACACACACACACACAACACACACACACACACACACACACACACACACACACACACACACACACACACACACACACACACACACACACACACACACACACACACACGCATATTATCTTCACCGTTATGTAAGCACATTGATATTAGTACTGTGTCCAATAATTATCTCAGATCAGATATACCAAAATACTTACCATGTTCTGCTTTCCGAGAGAGAGAGAGAGAGAGAGAGAGAGAGAAAACTAATTTAACAAGATATCACGTATTCCGTACATATCTTTATTCCCAGAACTATCACGCATATGCATATCTCAGTCCAGCAATCGTTCATGGCCCGGTCGCTCCTCAGACAGCAGCCAATATAAGTCTACTCACTTGGCCACTTACCCGTGTGTGAGGAGGAGAAGAACTTTGCTAAATATGAGACAAACTTATCACATGTTTCCTTCTTTTTTTCTCTTACTGCAGTCCGTGCGGGTCGCAACTACTAAGCTATGAGTGTCTCCGTTTATCGTTTCATCCTTTTTTTAAATACCTTTACGTTGGCTTAGATTATTATTTTCTTTCTTACTCTGAGAGGTCCTCCCCTGGCCCCTGTGGCGTGGACGCATCTACTCTCACTCGACTGATTTTGATATCTCGGTCAGTTTTCGAATCCGCTCGTCTGAAGAAACGCAAGTCTTCTTTGTTTCTGTCCACTTCCTGCATTACGTATTATTTAATTTTCCCTTTTTTTAACTTAGGAATAGCTCTTCGCTTATATTTACATTTTATGCGACCCTTTAAGCTCTCCTTGCGTCTCACTGAAATGGATTTCTCAAAAAATAAAAAGATTAAAAGATAAAATCACTGCTTTTCTCTGGGGCTTTAGTACACTCATCAATGGAAAATAGAAATCCACACACAGACTGTTCAAATTCATCGCAACACATACCGCTATCCACGATTCTAAAATATAGTCACTAAATCCCCTAAATGTTATACTATCATGGAGTGAAAAAAACAAAACAAACAAAACATCTAGCATTGCACTCAACGGCAACACAAAACCTCTCTCGCAAACGTCACATCTCAGACGTCATCGCTCGTGACTTCACTCTTATTCACTGGCAACTGGCAACTGGTTGGTAGCTCCGCCCATAGCTTCAAACCACGCCCATCCTCTGTATCATGTTACCAGCCTCGGTCCAATCACCAGGATCTAGGCCGTGAGTTTGAGCGTTAGTGGGGAAAAAACTACAATTTTTACCGCTAGCTTTTCGTGGAAGGTGGGAAAATTTGCAAGTGACGAATTCCCATTCACTTTAGCTATGGAATATTAAAGTATCGTATGCAAAACATCATAATATGCACATATATATATCTGACTTATATTAATGCATAATTCAATGCACTGGAAAAAATTGTATATCACTATAAACACGCAAATAAATCGATACATGTAGCTAAAATGATCAAAAATGCAACACCGTAGTTCAACCAACCTTGCGCATATGCAATGCACTGGTTCCTGGGAATTTCCAGAATAAGAAAGAAAACAACTAAGCTCATTAATTTTTAGATAATTAACATGGTGTAATTACCATGCTTTTACGGTCGTTTAAGTGAATGTGGGTAGACGTAAATGAGAAATAATCTATAGCAGTATATTCACAAATTACCTAAGAGAGATACTACTGCGAAACATGAGAGTCCCAGGTCTGTCTAATAAGTAGTTCATTACAACCATATGATTAAACATTTATATATATATATATATATATATATATATATATATATATATATATATATATATATATATATATATATATATATATATATTTTTTTTTTTCTTTCTTTCTTTCTTTTTTTTTCTTCTCTCTCTCTCTCTCTCTCTCTCTTTTTTTCTTCTTTTTTTACTGGCTTTTCCATGTTCATTATGGGTCGCCGGTGCGGATTTTCTTGTATCCGCATCTTCACTACGGTGTGGCACGGTTTTTACGACCGGATGCCCTTCCTGCCGTCAACCCTTCCCATTCATCGGGGTTGAATTGGGACCGGCACGGACCATGCCACTGGACTGTGGACTCCCATGACGGTAGGCAATCGAGGTGAAGTTCCTTGTCTAGCGGGACAACGCGCCGGCCGGTGACTCGAACCCTCGAACTCAGATTGCCGTCGTGACAGTCTTTGAGTCCGATGCTCTAACCACTCGGCTGAGAAGTTTGTAACAAGTTTAAATAATGTCTAACATCATCTTAACTTACTATTATTAATACACTAGATGTATAACTAGATTATACTAAAATATACCCAAGACCAGAAGTTACAAAGTGGGAGATTTTCTTTAATTAACGATGACGAGTATGCTTGCTGCTTTGATAAGTCCACACTAAATCCATGTCTTTCGCACATATGAGATGAGGTGCACTCCATTTTGCCGCAATGATACGGCATATGCAATATATGCACACACACACACACACACACACACACACACACACACATACACACACACACACACACACACACACACACACACACACACACACACACACACACACACACACACACACACACCCCAACAACCGCACACACATCCCCACATCGAAAAACAAACATGATAGAATATACTAATACTATAAATAACTAGATGGTAATTTTTTCAAGAATTACCACGCCGGGTAACATAGGCCGTCTGACATTATCCGATGGCTTATATATGGCTGCAAGCTTTGAAAAGTTCCTAATAAACACGTCTTATCAACACTAGATGGATACTGTTACTCAATGTTGACCCAAGGGCAATGTACGTAGTGGGGAAATCGATGAAGTCCTGCCCAAACCAACAAATCCACTCGAACTATAAGACACTCATTGCCCGAAATACGGCACATGCATAACACACACACACACACACCACAAAATCATAATATATAACAATATATCAATAACTATATAAATAAATAACTATAATACTAATACATATATATATATATATATATTATATATATATATATATTATATATTATATATATTATCATTATATTATATATATATTATTATTATTACTATTATTATTATTATTTTATTATTATTTATTATTATCATTATTATTTTTTTACTGTTATTATTATTATTATTATCATTATCATTATTATTATTATTATTATTATTATTATTATTATCATTATTATTATTATTATTATTATTATCACCCTCATCCTCATCGCTATCTTCATATCATCCTTGTTATTATCATCACCATTATCCTGTGCAGATGCGTGTTCAGGTACAACGTACTCTCTCCGTTCCCCGTATATCGCAGGGAGACGGATGCAAGCTGCAGTAACAAGCGCCGTCCCATCTTCAGAATTGACACGCTCGGGAACCAAGGGAAGTGTGATATTAGTATTGACAAATCTGACAACGCGGGAAGGCGCGTCAGAGGGCAGTGAGGATGCTGCCTCGATGTTCGAAGGTGTTGGCGAGGTTGTGTGGCAACAGTGTTGAAGATTCTGATTTGAGGTGTTCGTGGCGAGGGACGGACTTCACGAAGGGTCGTCCCTCGAAGAGTCGTCACGCGTCGAGTCGACGGGAGTGAATTCAGATGGAGGCATCCGCTGCAACAGGGTTAGTAGGCGAGTTTTGTGCAAGACTTGCTGTGGTAAGATGATAAGCGTTACCTTGTAAGTGATGGTATCTTAGTTAAATTGCTGGTGACCTCCAGCTTTTTGCAGGAAATTAAAGCCTCATAGATCTCCTAGGAGGTGAGCAATGTCTACAGCAACGAAAGGAAAGATATTGCAGCTCGGACTCACTACTTTGAAGGACGAACTGGCGCAGACACGATGAACTCACGAAAGGGGACGAAGCTGATGGCGTTGTAGTTGTCAACGAGGGGCAGACGAAGCTAACGGCGTTGCGGTTGTCGACGAGGGGCAGACGAAGCTGACGGCAGTGCTCTTCGCCAACACTGGCGCCGTCGTTCCCGAGACGTTCAACCAACTTCGTACTTTAAGTCAGAGGTTCTCAGAGTGGGGGTCTCGAGCCCCAGAGAGGTCGCGAGATCCTGCAACTCCTCCTCCTTCAGCAACCCCTCCTCCTCCCTTGTCAGCGGTGGTCGACCTGCCCGATACTCGAGAGAGACAGAGATCCATACAAATTTGTATACGGACATGCTTACACACATACATATGTACATACATGCATACATGACAGGCAAACAGATACACGGAGACAGGGAGATGTGTTATAGTGGTTGTCAGAAATGCGACGTTGTTGGGGGGGGGGGGGGGGTGGGTCGCGAATCTATCCAAGTAATTTGTAAGGGTCGCAGCCAAAAAAGTTTGAGAACTCTGCTTTAAACAACAAAGCTTCGAACACCTGCCGTTCGACGCGTAATATAATGAAAGGCGGTCGACAACTTTCTTCCTATTGTTAAGACTTAATTCAGTAATTATTTTGTTTTTATTACAGACACAATGACACGAAGAGCTAGTAATTGTTTTAAAATCGAAAAAAATAGAAGACTTACCTATAGATTTTGGAATCTATCCTAATTCAAACATATTTTAAGACATGATATCCAAAACAAAATTATAAAATACATACAGATATATATTATATATATGCATATATATGTATATGTACATATATTCACACACACACACGCACGCACGCACATACACACATATATGTGTCTACAGACACACACATTTAAAATAAAATATACTATATAATAAATAATATATATATATATATTATATATATATATATATATATATATATATATATATATAATATATATATATATATATATATATATATATAATATATATATATATATATATATATATATATATATATATATATATAATATATATATATATATATATATATAAATATATATATATATATATATATATATATATATATATATATATATATACACACACAACACAACACGCACACACATACAAACACGCACGCGCACACATAATTTTGAATTATCTCTGGGTTTATTTTTTAAATGTATCAAAAGAAACGTTACTGCAAGATGAATGTACATTCCAACGATATGTCGTGTTTCCTGAGCCATGTAAAAATCAGTCGAAAACTTCAGGGTAATGCAAATTTTCCTGGTGTAATAGGGAACACCTGAACGCCTATCGCTATTTGAGAGGAGAGGGATTTTTTTTATATATAAGGTGTTTGTATATATATATATATATATATATATATATATATATATATATATATATATATATATATATATATATATATATATATATATATATATATATATATATAACCGGGTACAGTAGAGTTTATTTCCCCGATTACTAAGTCGACAAAAACCTTCATTTGCCTTTTCCATTTTTTAATACCCGGGAATTTTAATTGTCTAGTATTGTCTTTGTTTTCCATACTGCATCGTTATCTCGAATCAAATATACATTGACTGTAAACTGAGTTGACAGACGACAAACAACGTTTTGGTGGCTGCTTATCTTCATGACCGAGCATTGCAGCGTGAAAGACACTATTATCGGGAACCCTTAGTTTCTGTCCATGGAAAGGATAAGCATTTATTACAATATCAGATTTCATAGAGTCAGAGTCGAGGAAAGGTCTCTAACTTTCTGTGGCAGTGTAGCTACTTATTTTCAGGGAAGTCACTCCAAAATTGGGTAGTGCCCCCTAGAGTTCAAGCTCGTCCCCCGCTAGGAGCCGTAAGTCGGGGCGATATTAATATTGTTTTAATAATCTTTCTTTTATTTTGATGTTTTATTTTGATTATTTCTTTTTAAACAAACATAATCTGTTTTTTTCTGTTTTTATTGTATAATTTTATCTGCCCTTTTATGTCACGCTTTGTAGATTCCCATTTTTTATTTACATTTCATTTCAACGTTTGTATATTTACTTCTGTGTGTTTTTATACATCTATTTTTGTTATTTTGTACTTAACCATTGTAAGGTCCAGCGAACCAAAACATTTTAAAGAATTTATAAACCAGTTTCGATTATAAATAAGAACCAGACACTCGGCAATCGGTCTCGGTGATTATCTGTTTACAACCAATAAAAAGAGTGTCAGAATTCGCTTGTGTATCTCTGGTCTCTTGCAAGGCCCACCGAGTCTCCGTTGCAAGAGTTAAGTAGAGTTTTGTTCATGCCAAGGGTAAGGTCATCATTATTATGCCAAGGGACGTAAGGTCATAATCTCTGGTCTCTTGCAAGGCCCACCGAGTCTCCGTTGCAAGAGTTAAGTAGAGTTTTGTTTATGGCCAAGGGACGTAAAGTCATCATTATTCAAAGGGGATGTGCTTTGTTTTCTTTAGTTATTACGAGTTTTGTTTTGCTGGACCGTCGTAGGATTTTTTATGCTTTTTTGATTTCAATTGCTGTAGTCTTTTGTTTGTTTTTTATGTTATTTCATTTCACTTAAGTTCGGTTTCAATTTTTTTTCTGTGTTTTATTATTTGTAGTGTTTTATATTTGCTCATTTAAGTTCATTTTCAGTTATAAGCTTTTATTAATATTTTGTGAATCTTGCTCACTTTAGTTGTTTTATTTTCTCAAGTCTTTTACATGTTTTATTTTCAATTTGGTTTTGTTTCAGTTTTATTTTGTTTTCGTCTCTTACCACAATTTTAGTCACTTTTCTTCAATTTTATCGAAATAAATACTGTAAGGCGAAGTTTGATTCCTGGAAACCTCTATCTTACAGGACAATGATCTTGTTAATTCTGCTGAATCACGACAACAGTACCTTCACGTCGCGCCGCAGATCGGACGGGGCCACCGAGTGAGGCAGCCTTCTCGCGACAGCCAAGATTTGACTTGACCAAGATCGTAACGCAGTCTTCAGGGAGATGAAAGAGATGGGAGAGAAAAGGTCTTCAGTCGCTCCCGGCTTGGTTTTATTTTCGTGATGTGAGGGTTTATAAAAGTGATTCGTATTTGAAGCGTTGTTGTTTAGTTATTTAAGGAATGATTGAGCATTTGGGTATTGGGCTTAAAGACAAAAAAAAGAAAAAAGAAAGTGTATGAGAAGCAGTCACAGTAAAGTTGTTGTTTTTCGATACTTATAATGTTAATGGTATGCATACTGGGAAGCGCTAACAACTTCAGGATGAAAATCTGAAAAACTAATAGGTGAGGATCTGTCACACTGAATACACAGGAACATAAACAGATAAACTAGTAGTAGTCAGGAATGGAAAAAAAGGTACAAATTATGGAAACAAGACAAGAAACATTCTATTAGCACTTAACTTCCTATTTATTGATGATTTTTCCCACAGGCGAGAGGCCCTTCATGATGGGCGCCAATCCAACAGAACTGGACTGCACTGTCTTCGGCATGCTTGCGTTTGACGCGTTCTCTCCTCCCCTGTCGCCCTTCAAGAGGATGCTCGAGAGTAAGTGCTTTTCTCAGAACCACGTTTGGTTTTAAGAAATCCGGAAGGCATGGACGTCTGCGTCACTCTTGTCGACAAACAGTGTATTTTATATAATTTATTTGACTAACTGCTATCTTCAATTGAATTACGCCTGATCAACCCTATATAAGGTGACAAAACATACATTTTTCCTTACCTCGAAACGATAAGCCAAGCCCCGTCAGTCTAGCGAGGGCCATCATTCCCAAAGGGGGCACAGAATGGCGATTCAGCCCCCCCCCCCAGCAGGTTCTCTTTCCAAAAGGCCTTGCAAATGTTGGGTGGTGTGGTAGACAGCATCGCGGAGACTTTTGACCGTCCATCTCTTCCTCAGTGACGTCTGAAAGGACTTTCTCACATCCTTGCATCGTGGAGGTACGTTCGTTGCCTCGTCGCCTTGAAGCAAAGACCTGACGAGGAAAAAAGAAATGAGTTGCCGCCGTCGGTAAGGCTTCGTGGAAAGAGAGAGCGGAGGATGGGTAGTGGAGATCTAGAAATGGCAGGCGGACAAACAAGCAAGCAGACAGAGACAGATGGAAAGAGGGGAAATAGCGAGAAAGGGTGTGAGTGAGGGGAGGATAGAAAATTCGGAGGATTAGAGACTAATTGTCAGATAGAAACAGAACAGCAGACAGAAGACAGGTACAAAAAGGGATGGCGGGAGAGATAAAGAAAAAAAATCTAGGACTGAGACACATACGGATCGAAAGGTGAGAGTAACAGACAGATAGATAAATAGATAATGCAAAAAAAAGCACAGATCAACAGAAACACAGAAAAAGACAATGAGGTGAAAAGCGTAGAAGAGAAGGCAATAATAAAAAGAGCCCCATAAGATTTTTTTTTAAGATAAGCTTATCACGCAGAGCTTTAATCACAGATACCGGTCGACATTTCCCGCACGAGTCCAGTTATTCTTCATCTACATTTCGTCTGGCATGGCATTATCTCATGACCAGATATTAAAATACAAATGACTGAATGTAAGGGTATAGTAATACCCATTGCAATGTCGGTGCTGAGATGTGATAATGGAGTGGCGTTTCCCTCAGTGTCCCAGGACATACAAGGATCACAGTCAACACTTGGTTATATGTCTAAGAACGGTAACATGTAGAGATTAGATAGAAGGAGGCATGCAGAAGAAACGTATTGCGAAACTAGATGGTGAGGCAGAGTATGCCCAAGTCCCAATGGTCCTGAATGTATCTCAGGACAGTGACTCACGATACCGTCGCCTCTAAGGTTTCAAGCCATTTACGCACCGAGCGATACTGTCCGTGTACTTTAAGAGGTATTTAGACTCCTCAAAGACGCAGGGCATAGGATGACACAGCTTAAGCATCTCTAGACTCTAATCGTGGGTGACTGCTTGGTAAGATGAGGTTGATCCGTTGTTATTGTGTTGGATGTGAGCCAAAAAAATATATATACATATTATATGAGTGAGGAAACTGCAACTAGCCACAACCAGACAGGTGCGCCAAGTGTTAATATTATGACTATTACTCTAATTAATGTCATTGTTATTCTTAGCATCATTTTGATGCCATCATCTTTATGTCATTATTATTATTGCGGTGTTAATAATTTATTATTATCATTATCATTATCATTATCATTATCATTATTATTTTCATTATAATTACTGTTACTATTATTAGTAATATCATCATCCATATCATTATTATTAATATCATCATCCATATCATTATTATTTCTATTTTATCATCATCATCATTACTATTACTGTTATTATCATTGGTGTTGGTGTTAGTATCAGTATTGGTATCAGTGATAGCATTAGTATTAATAATATCATCTTAATCTTAGTATTATTCTTATCATAATCATCTTTATCATTATTTTTATCATTATTGTTATCAATTTTATCATTATTATTATCATCATTTTTATCATTATTATTATCCTTTTTATCATTATTATTATTTTCTTTTTTCTATTACTATCGTTATCGTTACTATTATCATTATCATTATTATCATCATCTTTGTTATCATTATTATTATTATTACCATTGTTATTATCAACATCACTAATATGCCGCTCTGCTTGACAAAGTTCTTATTCTATTAATTACATAGGTATTCTATTTACATATATGGCGTTTACATTATATGGTAAGATGTTATTAGAACATTAATATCACAAGTGACTGGAATATCGTGGTTGGCTTGAAGTTTTAAACGCCTAATGTCACTGGTATTTCAGTATATGTTCTTTCACTTTTGTTTTAAATGTCTTTTGGTTGGAGATATTTCTAATATTTTCTGGTAGTTGGTTCTGTAGTGTACCGATCCTTTAGACATTTACTTTTCATTTTTCGTGTCTCAGCTGTGAAGATATGTACATCAGTAGCGCTCACTGCCACCACCCGTTTAATACGTACGGGAATGAGGTGTATTTTGGGAGAAGTCAATGTGTAATCAAGTGTTGTGGAAATGAGGGACAGGTCATGTTCAAAATTTGGAGTGTGTGTAGTGTAAAATGTATGAATCAGCGAGAGAAAAGAATGGTAAGACGTAGCCTGAGCGAGGAGACGAGCACGGGGATTTCACCACGTGTAAAGGATTTAGGATAAGGCTATTTCGGAATTAACATTTTATTCCCTTACAGGTCAATTAGCAAAGATCATCAGTTGTTACTTCCCTTACAGGTCAATCAGCAAAGCTATCATAAAATTCAATAATAAGTAAAAAAGAAGAAAAAAATCACAAAACCTGAATTTTTATTATAAAGGCACAAGTTTTAAAAAGTTAAGACAAGAAGCAGATCTCTTAAAATCACGAGACTAAAAGGACACAGAAAACTAGTTCCTTATATTTTCAAGGCTTTCGATTTTATAAAAAATGGAAGCCTTTATTAAAAAATAAAAGAGCACTAGCCTATTGTATCAGGTGTGTTTACCTGCTCGAGTGTATATTTGTCATACCATCTCAGTTCGTAATCTGGAAAAAAAAACGTTAATTAGTGTAACGAGACAGTTCGCGGGCATGACGTCACAGTAGTTTGTGGGGTATGGGTAGCTGTCGTAGGCCTAGGCAAGGTGAAAGGTCTTTCGAGCAGAGGAGGCCGTGACGAGTGTTACGTGGAGGTGTGGTAGTCCCGAGTTGTGGGCCACGCTAGTGTCATGTCGGCTGCTGACAATTCAGTTAGTTATCATATACAAGGTATGTCTTATATGTATAGCAATGTATAGCTTTGTTTTGATATTATATAAATGTAAATTAGGTTGAAATATAAATTGCATTGATTAACACATGGACATGGGAACACGGGTCATTTTGTATTTCGTTTTTGTTCTATGTTCTTTTAGAACTGTGGGCTGATATTAATGAGGAGATGTACTTCCGGCAGTAATCTAAGAAGAACCAGCGAGATGGAGACTGGATGCTGGTCAAGATTTGTGAAGTGTGCGGTAACTGATATATGAACGCTGAAAGCAATGCAGTGAAAAAAGTGAACGTTATAGCCCAAATCTTTATATGCGTATTATGCCTGCGTTCTTTTTTTTTTTGTGTGTGTATTATAAATTGTAAAATAAAGTACTAATAGTATTGCGTCTTTCAATACGACCATCAAAGACAGTCACTCTCGTTTAAAACGGTGACTTTATGTGCTAAAATCTTTTTTTTTTTCTTTGGCCAGGCAAACCCTAACGATTAGGTGGGAAAATACCCCTTAAATATCCCGAGTTTCTTTTAAAAAATGAATTTACTTATAAAAAATGCCAATAACTTTGAAAAAATAAAACACTAATTAAAGGAAAAATTAATAACTAAATGAGTTTCTTTCGTTTTGGGTTCCTCAAGCCTAGGGCCCTTAACACTGGCGCTCCCACGTGGTGATGAACGTGGCATTACATAGAGAGATGCTCTCATAATTGATTTTAATAAGCTTCCATAAAATAACACAGAAAAATAAAACAGGAGACAAATATATATATATAAATGTAAACAAAAAATCCCCGCTCCTGGGACATCCGTGCGGCTTCTCCTTCCGCAAGAGGGGATGGTGTCTTCACCTCCTCGACAGTCGGTGTCCAACTAGCTCCGTCCATCCATTGTATGAAGGGCAGGAGAGTTAGTACGTCTATACTTAAACCTGGGGTGATACACCGTAGAATTTTTCCAAGGGTCACTTCGGCTTATATACGAGATCAGGCTGCCGAAGGAGAAGTCCGTAAATTCATGTTTAAATTTTCCATTTATAACCCGACAGTCCACTACAGTTCCAGATCACCAGTCCTCGGATTTGCACATTCCTTTCCCGGTCTCTGTATTCGATCTTTTGATATATAAGAGGTTACTTTGCCTTGTATGGACACCTGTTATGTTACCTGTTGTCTGTATAGGTAATAGCCAATTTGGGTAATTTCCTTGTATGGTTTTATGGATTAGAATACATGTGTCATAGGTGTATTTCTGTCGCATTTTTAGCCATTTTAGTTTGTTTACATTTGGCACAATGTGGTCATATTTATTTACATTTCCCAGTGCTACTCTTGCCGCGAAGTTCTGTAATTTTTGAGTCCTTTATATTTGTTTTGTTTGTGAAATCCCAGATGTTTAGACAGTAATTAATGAAACTAAGTTCTAGTGTTTGTATAACAGCAATTCTTGTTTCTGTGGATTTTTTATGCCATTTAAGTATATCAGAGTGCCCATTACTTTTCTGTAGTTGTGATCAATGTGTCTCAAATATCATGTATATGTCCTTGTGTACTCCTAGATTCTTTTACTGTTGTGTTGGGTTTAATGTAGCAACCTTAGAAATCTACAACTGTATCTGTGGGTATTTTTGCTATGTTCTGACGGCTGCCCATGAAAATACATTATATTTTTTTGTGGATTTAGTTTCAGGCCATTCATATCGATTTTTTTCTGTTAGGGTCTGCTTGGTTTTTCCTATCAGTTCCTTTAGATTGCTAACAGAGGCAGTGTGAAGAAATTGAGAGTCGTTGGCGTACTGAATAATTGATGACAGATCGGTAATGAATATAATGAATAAGACTGTGCCTAGGATGGAGCCTTGTGGAACACCGAACGAAACTAGTTACTTTGATGAAACCTTTTCATGGATTTTGACTGACTTTTCTCGCGGACAGGCAACTTTTGAACCAAAAATTATCAATTTCGTGATTTGCTAGTTTGTTTACAAGTGATTTAAGGCTGATACTGCCAAGGCCTTCAATAGATCACATATTGATCTAGTTGTTGTCTATATTTTTATTAATTTCATTTGTAACTTTTAATAATGCTGTTTCGGTTGATAGTTTAGTCCTAAAACCGTGTTGCAAGTTAGATATAAGGTTATTCGCTTCCAAAAATGTTGTTAATTGGTTTACAACTATTTCTCGAGAACTTTAGATATTACTGGGAGTATAGTGATGGGTCGATAATTATTAATTTCGTCCCTGTGACCGGATTTGAAAATAGGTGTTATGATACCATGTTTCCAAAGTGATGGATAAACACCAATGACCATAGATGTATTAATAATGACTGCCAGATAGTATGCATCTGCTGGTAAACTATCGTTTATGAAACGATGTGCAATGCCATCCGCTTCCTCGGAATTCGTTTTTCTTAAGTGTTTTATTGTTAGGATAATTGTTTCTACTCCTACTGGTTGTTATAGGCCTCGTTTCAATTATGTTGTGTTAGTATGTGGAGGCAGTTTTATCTTGAGAGGTTTGTGAGTATCATTTCTATCATTTATGGCCCTCTTAATGCTGCCAAGAGGCGGGAGGACGTCTGTTTTTTGTTTTAAAAGGGGCGGAGGCATCGATGCCGTTCTTTATCACATTTGTTAGAATATTAACTTGTCTGTCAACATCATCCGTTATTAAGATCTCTGAGAGTGACGATTTGTTGACTCTAATATTTTAGCAGAGCAACTGAGGATTGTAATGTGTTAAGTCGCGAGAAGTTTTAGTGACTGGTTTTCGCTTTGTTTTTTCTGCATTTAAGATCATGGTTAAAAGCTCTTGATTAGCATTGTGTGAAGTATAGTGTCGCGTCTATTTATTATTGTAACATCTAATATGGATGAGGTGTTTTCTGTAATCCTTGCAAATTGTTTTAATTCAGTTTTGTTAATCATCCCATTTAACTTTGCATTTGGTTATTTAGATCGTCATTTAAATCACCTAAGACAAAAAGAGAACTTCTCTTTATTGACATTTCTCTGGAAATATTTTTAAGATAGTCAAAAGAGCCTGTGGTGGCATGAGGGTGTCTGTAGATTGTGCCGACGAGGAAGGAAGTGTAGTGGACGTGATGTACCCCCACTAGTCACGGGAGCTCGGACTAGGACAGTTCCCCCTCTTGGCAGCAGCAGCACTTGGCTCAGCACCATCTGTGGGCATTCTTAACAGCCACCTGCGACCTTCTTCATCCCTGGAGCATTCTTTTTAGGGGTACTTTTATGTATTACTATTACTTGTTAGCTTTCTTTACGGCATCTATTTTATATCAGTTTCTTTACAGTGTTGAATAAGTTTCACTTTTATTTGTATTATTTATTTAAAAGCTTTCCTACGACATGACCACGAGGCTATATAAACAACTTTCTCTTGGGTTGTGCTTGCACCCGGCCTCACTGGACGCATTCTTGGTGTTTTGATTGAGTCTACGAGAGCAAGAGGTAAGTATATTTTCATTGTTTACAAGAGGCCAGTTAAGATGTGTTGTGTAGTGTTAATTTTGAGAATATACAAACTGAGGGATCTCAGGTTTTCCTTTTATTGTTTTGGTTTTGTTTTATCGTTGTGTAAGGTGTCCGTTAAAATAGAGAGAATGATTACCTAAAAAGGTAGCACCGGCACTCTCCGTGGAAAGGAACTGGGGACCCTACCACGTACTCACTCCAAGAGCATCACAACATGAAAACTACAATTAAGTATCATGCTGTGACCACGGCGGCTCAGACATGAACCTACCGTTAAAAAAAAAAAAAAAAAAAAAAAAAAAAAAGGTGTCCGTGGGTGGAGCCCTTTCTTCACACCGTCAAAGTGGCGATGCTCCGTGAAGCGGGATAAAAGGCATAAGGACCAGGATAGGTGGACCCTGTTTACTCCATAAAACAAGCAAAAAAAAAGGTGAAATAAAAATCCCTTACAAGCTCTCATGAGAAGAATGGGGTGTCTGAGGTAGCAGTGTAGGTACATTAAAACTGTAATTAGCATGCCCAGCTTCTAACATTGGCAAGAATAAGGCTCAGATACAACCTTTCTCGTTCCATTCCGTCGGCAAGTCACTGTAGGATCCACGGGGAGGAGCGCACAAACACACGTTCGACTTGACACACTTTATTCACTCAAAATGGTCCCTTATATAGGCGGGAGGAGAGACAATATGACAACTTTTCTCCAGAATTATTTGAAATATATTTTTTTTTACTGGAACAGTTAATGGTCACTACAGAGTAAAATACATCTACTTTCGGTTTTAAAAATAACATATAAAAATTAAAGAAAGTTAAAGAAAGCTCAGATACAAATATTTACGGCATAAAAATAGTCATCAAAAAGGTACCATCAGAACGATAAATGATTTAAAAAAAGGACAACACTAATCATAATGCTTAAAATAAAGAGATACTAAAATACATAAAATCTGCACTGAATAAAAATAGTAAAAAAAATGTGCCACGAAACTTTTATAATTATTAACTAAAAGAACAAAAATAAACTGAATTGGCTTTGTAAAATTTAAACTCAACAACAGAACTCACATAAAACATTGAAATTCTGATACAACACAAAAATAAAGAAATGTAAAACTAAGCGGCAATTCGGTATCACGGAGCCCCGCGGTTCTAAAATGCCCGTCATCAATAAGTAAACAAAGCATACAATCTAATTTTAAACTGAATTATGCATATGTACATAATTTACGGCATCCTGGCTGTGCTGACGAGGGTTCGCGAAGAGTAATCGCGGGCAGGGGTTGGGAGATCGGGAGTCGGATGCCTCCTCTCCGTCTTCCCGCGGCTGGGGAGGCATCACGCCTTGGCCGATTAAAACCTTTTGCTTCAGATTGTTGTTCGGAGAACATTCCGATCAGCAAATCAATTTTATTTTCAATAGGATTTAGATTGACGAAGGAGGGTTCATGTTCTGTTTGTGTGTCTTCGTGTTTTTGTTTTAGAAAGGTTCTCACAAAAGGTGTAGAGGTGCCCGTTTTCTTTGGCGGAGACCAGTCAGTGCCTTTCAGCAGCAGCTGAAAGGCACTATATATGTTATATATATATATTATATATTACTATATATATATATACTATATAATATATATATATATTAATATATATATATCTATATAATATTTATATGTTATAAACTATATATATTGCATATATCTATAATATATGATATCTATATATATATAATAAATATATATATAATATATAATATAATATATATATATATGTATATATATATATATATAGATATTATAGATATATATATTATATATATATATATATATATAATATATATATATATATATATATATATATTATATATATATATATATAGTACTTATATATGAACTATATGGTTCATAAGATATAAGTACTCTATACTTTTGTAGAGATACTATTCTAAACTAAATATACTAAGTACATACATAACTAGTAACTGACCCATCCTTTCAGTAATTAATCCTATTAATATTATAAAATTATTGCTGATCGGATGATTCTCCACACATTGAAGCAATAAGGTATTAATCGAAGGGTGATCCTCAGCCCAGGGTAAAACGAAGGTGAGGCTCCGACTCGACTCATGCCGCGATTATTCTTCGCGAACCCTCGTCAGCACAGCCAGGATGCCGTAAATATGTACATATGCATAATTCAGTTTAAAATTAGATTGTATGCTTTGTTTACTTATTGATGACGGGCATTTTAGAACCGCGGGGCTCCGTGATACCGAATTGCCGCTTAGTTTTACATTTCTTTATTTTTGTGTTGTATCAGAATTTCAATGTTTTATGTGAGTTCTGTTGTTGAGTTTAAATTTTACAAAGCCAATTCAGTTTATTTTTGTTCTTTTAGTTAATAATTATAAAAGTTTCGTGGCACATTTTTTTTACTATTTTTATTATGATTAGTGTTGTCCTTTTTTTTAAATCATTTATCGTTCTTATGGTACCTTTTTGATGACTATTTTTATGCCGTAAATATTTGTATCTGCACTTTCTTTAACTTGTATTATTTTTATATGTTATTTTTAAAACCGAAAGTAGATGTATTTTACTCTGTAGTGACCATTAACTGTTCCAGTAAAAAAAAATATATTTCAAATAATTCTGGAGAAAAGTTGTCATATTGTCTCTCCTCCCGCCTATATAAGGGACCATTTTGAGTGAATAAAGTGTGTCAAGTCGAACGTGTGTTTGTGCGCTCCTCCCCGTGGATCCTACAGTGACTTGCCGACGGAATGGAACGAGAAAGGTTGTATCTGAGCCTTATTCTTGCCAATGTTAGAGGCTGGGCATGCTAATTACAGTTTTAATGTACCTACACTGCTACCTCAGACACCCCATTCTTCTCATGAGAGCTTGTAAGGGATTTTTATTTCACCTTTGTTTTTTGTTTGCTTGTTTTATGGAGTAAACAGGGTCCACCTATCCTGGTCCTTATGCCTTTTATCCCGCTTCACGGAGCATCGCCACTTTGACGGTGTGAAGAAAGGGCTCCACCCACGGACACCTTTTTTTTTTTTTTTTTTTTTTTTTTTTTTTTTAACGGTAGGTTCATGTCTGAGCCGCCGTGGTCACAGCATGATACTTAATTGTAGTTTTCATGTTGTGATGCTCTTGGAGTGAGTACGTGGTAGGGTCCCCAGTTCCTTTCCACGGAGAGTGCCGGTGCTACCTTTTTAGGTAATCATTCTCTCTATTTTAACGGACACCTTACACAACGATAAAACAAAACCAAAACAATAAAAAGGAAATCTCAAGATCCCTCAGTTTGTATATTCTCAAAATTAACACTACACAACACATCTTAACTGGCCTCTTGTAAACAATGAAAATATACTTACCTCTTGCTCTCGTAGACTCAATCAAAACACCAAGAATGCGTCCAGTGAGGCCGGGTGCAAGCACAACCCAAGAGAAAGTTGTTTATATAGCCTCGTTGGTCATGTCGTAGGAAAGCTTTTAAATAAAATAAATACAAATAAAAGTGAAACTTATTCAACACTTAAAGAAACCGATATAAAATAGATGCCGTAAAAAGAAAGCTAACAAGTAATAGTAATACATAAAAGTACCCCTAAAAAGAATGCTCCAGGGATGAAGAAGGTCGCAGGTGGCTGTTAAGAATGCCCACAGATGGTGCTGAGCCAAGTGCTGCTGCTGCCAAGAGGGGGAACTGTCCTAGTCCGAGCTCCCGTGACTAGTGGGGGTACATCACGTCCACTACACTTCCTTCCTCGTCGGCACAATCTACAGACACCCTCATGCCACCACAGGCTCTTTTGACTATCTTAAAAATATTTCCAGAGAAATGTCAATAAAGAGAAGTTCTCTTTTTGTCTTAGGTGATTTAAATGACGATCTAAATAAACCAAATGCAAAGTTAAATGGGATGATTAACAAAACTGAATTAAAACAATTTGCAAGGATTACAGAAAACACCTCATCCATATTAGATGTTACAATAATAAATAGACGCGACACTATACTTCACACAATGCTAATCAAGAGCTTTTAACCATGATCTTAAATGCAGAAAAAACAAAGCGAAAACCAGTCACTAAAACTTCTCGCGACTTAACACATTACAATCCTCAGTTGCTCTGCTAACATATTAGAGTCAACAAATCGTCACTCTCAGAGATCTTAATAACGGATGATGTTGACAGACAAGTTAATATTCTAACAAATGTGATAAAGAACGGCATCGATGCCTCCGCCCCTTTTAAAACAAAAACAGACGTCCTCCCGCCCCTTGGATAAATGACAGCATTAAGAGGGCCATAAATGATAGAAATGATACTCACAAAGCTCTCAAGATAAAACTGCCTCCACATACTAACACAACATAATTGAAACGAGGCCTATAACAACCAGTAGGAGTAGAAACAATTATCCTAACAATAAAACACTTAAGAAAAACGAATTCCGAGGAAGCGGATGGCATTGCACATCGTTTCATAAACGATAGTTTACCAGCAGATGTATACTATCTGGCAGTCATTATTAATACATCTATGGTCACTGGTGTTTATCCATCACTTTGGAAACATGTTATCATAACACCTATTTTCAAATCCGGTCACAGGGACGAAATTAATAATTATCGACCCATCACTATACTCCCAGTAATATCTAAAGTTCTCGAGAAATAGTTGTAAACCAATTAACAACATTTTTGGAAGCGAATAACCTTATATCTAACTTGCAACACGGTTTTAGGACTAAACTATCAACCGAAACAGCATTATTAAAAGTTACAAATGAAATTAATAAAAATATAGACAACAACTAGATCAATATGTGATCTATTGAAGGCCTTGGCAGTATCAGCCTTAAATCACTTGTAAACAAACTAGCAAATCACGAAATTGATAATTTTGGGTTCAAAAGTTGCCTGTCCGCGAGAAAAGTCAGTCAAAATCCATGAAAAGGTTTCATCAAAGTAACCAGTTTCGTTCGGTGTTCCACAAGGCTCCATCCTAGGCACAGTCTTATTCATTATATTCATTACCGATCTGTCATCAATTGCAAAAAACTGTCTCCTTATTCAGTACGCCAACGACTCTCAATTTCTTCACACTGCCTCTGTTAGCAATCTAAAGGAACTGATAGGAAAAACCAAGCAGACCCTCACAGAAAAAATCGATATGAATGGCCTGAAACTAAATCCACAAAAAAATATAATGTATTTTCATGGGCAGCCGTCAGAACATAGCAAAAATACCCACAGATACAGTTGTAGATTTCTAAGGTTGCTACATTAAACCCAACACAACAGTAAAAGAATCTAGGAGTACACAAGGACATATACATGATATTTGAGACACATTGATCACAACTACAGAAAAGTAATGGGCACTCTGATATACTTAAATGGCATAAAAAATTCACAGAAACAAGAATTGCTGTTATACAAACACTAGAACTTAGTTTCATTAATTACTGTCTAAACATCTGGGATTTCACAAACAAAACAAATATAAAGGACTCAAAAATTACAGAACTTCGCGGCAAGAGTAGCACTGGGAAATGTAAATAAATATGACCACATTGTGCCAAATGTAAACAAACTAAAATGGCTAAAAATACGACAGAAATACAACTATGACACATGTATTCTAATCCATAAAACCATACAAGGAAATTACCCAAATTGGCTATTACCTATACAGACAACAGGTAACATAACAGGTGTCCCATACAATGCAAAGTAACTCCTTATATATCAAAAGATCGAATAAAGAGACCGGGAAAGAAATGTGCAAATCCGAGGACTGGTGATCTGGAACTGTAGTGGACTGTCGGGTTATAAATGGAAAATTTAAACATGTATTTACGGACTTCTCCTTCGGCAGCCTGATCTCGTATATAAGCCGAAGTGACCCTTGGAAAAATTCTACGGTGCATCACCCCAGGTTTAAGTATAGACGTACTAACTCTCCTGCCCTTCATACAATGGATGGACGGAGCTAGTTGGACACCGACTGTCGAGGAGGTGAAGACACCATCCCCTCTTGCGGAAGGAGAGGCCGCACGGATGTCCCAGGAGCGGGGATTTTTTGTTTACATTTATATATATATATTTGTCTCCTGTTTTATCTTTCCGTGTTATTTTATGGAAGCTTATTAAAATCAATTATGAGAGCATCTCTCTATGTAATGCCACGTTCATCACCACGTGGGAGCGCCAGTGTTAAGGGCCCTAGGCTTGAGGAACCCAAAACGAAAGAAACTCATTTAGTTATTAATTTTTCCTTTAATTAGTGTTTTATTTTTTCAAAGTTATTGGCATTTTTTATAAGTAAATTCATTTTTTAAAAGAAACTCGGGATATTTAAGGGGTATTTTCCCACCTAATCGTTAGGGTTTGCCTGGCCAAAGAAAAAAAAAAAGATTTTAGCACATAAAGTCACCGTTTTAAACGAGAGTGACTGTCTTTGATGGTCGTATTGAAAGACGCAATACTATTAGTACTTTATTTTACAATTTATAATACACACACACAAAAAAAAAGAACACAGGCATAATACGCATATAAAGATTTGGGCTATAACGTTCACTTTTTTCACTGCATTGCTTTCAGCGTTCATATATCAGTTACCGCACACTTCACAAATCTTGACCAGCATCCAGTCTCCATCTCGCTGGTTCTTCTTAGATTACTGCCGGAAGTACATCTCCTCATTAATATCAGCCCACAGTTCTAAAAGAACATAGAACAAAAACGAAATACAAAATGACCCGTGTTCCCATGTCCATGTGTTAATCAATGCAATTTATATTTCAACCTAATTTACATTTATATAATATCAAAACAAAGCTATACATTGCTATACATATAAGACATACCTTGTATATGATAACTAACTGAATTGTCAGCAGCCGACATGACACTAGCGTGGCCCACAACTCGGGACTACCACACCTCCACGTAACACTCGTCACGGCCTCCTCTGCTCGAAAGACCTTTCACCTTGCCTAGGCCTACGACAGCTACCCATACCCCACAAACTACTGTGACGTCATGCCCGCGAACTGTCTCGTTACACTAATTAACGATTTTTTTCCAGATTACGAACTGAGATGGTATGACAAATATACACTCGAGCAGGTAAACAATAGGCTAGTGCTCTTTTATTTTTTAATAAAGGCTTCCATTTTTTATAAAATCGAAAGCCTTGAAAATATAAGGAACTAGTTTTCTGTTTCCTTTTAGTCTCGTGATTTTAAGAGATCTGCTTCTTGTCTTAACTTTTTAAAACTTGTGCCTTTATAATAAAAATTCAGGTTTTGTGATTTTTTTTTCTTTTTACTTATTATTGAATTTATGATAGCTTTGCTGATTGACCTGTAAGGGAAGTAACAACTGATGATCTTTGCTAATTGACCTGTAAGGGAATAAAATGTTAATTCCGAAATAGCCTTAACACGTGGTGAAATCCCCGTGCTCGTCTCCTCGCTCAGGCTACGTCTTACCATTCTTTTCTCTCGCTGATTCATACATTTTACACTACACACACTCCAAATTTTGAACATGACCTGTCCCTCATTTCCACAACACTTGATTACACATTGACTTCTCCCAAAATACACCTCATTCCCGTACGTATTAAACGGGTGGTGGCAGTGAGCGCTACTGATGTACATATCTTCACAGCTGAGACACGAAAAATGAAAAGTAAATGTCTAAAGGATCGGTACACTACAGAACCAACTACCAGAAAATATTAGAAATATCTCCAACCAAAAGACATTTAAAACAAAAGTGAAAGAACATATACTGAAATACCAGTGACATTAGGCGTTTAAAACTTCAAGCCAACCACGATATTCCAGTCACTTGTGATATTAATGTTCTAATAACATCTTACCATATAATGTAAACGCCATATATGTAAATAGAATACCTATGTAATTAATAGAATAAGAACTTTGTCAAGCAGAGCGGCATATTAGTGATGTTGATAATAACAATGGTAATAATAATAATAATGATAACAAAGATGATGATAATAATGATAATGATAATAGTAACGATAACGATAGTAATAGAAAAAAGAAAATAATAATAATGATAAAAAGGATAATAATAATGATAAAAATGATGATAATAATAATGATAAAATTGATAACAATAATGATAAAAATAATGATAAAGATGATTATGATAAGAATAATACTAAGATTAAGATGATATTATTAATACTAATGCTATCACTGATACCAATACTGATACTAACACCAACACCAATGATAATAACAGTAATAGTAATGATGATGATGATAAAATAGAAATAATAATGATATGGATGATGATATTAATAATAATGATATGGATGATGATATTACTAATAATAGTAACAGTAATTATAATGATAATAATAATAATAATGATAATGATAATAATAAATTATTAACACCGCAATAATAATAATGACATAAAGATGATGGCATCAAAATGATGCTAAGAATAACAATGACATTAATTAGAGTAATAGTCATAATATTAACACTTAGCGCACCTGTCTGGTTGTGGCTAGTTGCAGTTTCCTCACTCATATAATATGTATATATATTTTTTTGGCTCACATCCAACACAATAACAACGGATTAACCTCATCTTACCAAGAAGTCACCCACGATTAGAGTCTAGAGATGCTTAAGCTGTGTCATCCTATGCCCTGCGTCTTTGAGGAGTCTAAATACCTCTTAAAGTACACGGACAGTATCGCTCGGTGCGTAAATGGCTTGAAACCTTAGAGGCGACGGTATCGTGAGTCACTGGCCTGGGATACATTCAGGACCATTGGGACTTGGCCATACTCTGCCTCACCATCTACTGTATTTTCGTAATACGTTTCTTCTGCATACTCTGCCTCACCATCTAGTTTCCCAATACGTTTCTTCTGCATGCCTCCTTCTATCTAATCTCTACATGTTACCGTTCTTAGACATATAACCAAGTGTTGACTGTGATCCTTGTATGTCCTGGGACACTGAGGGAAACGCCACTCCATTATCATATCATCTCAGCACCGACATTGCAATGGGTATTACTACACCCTTACATTCACTCATTTGTATTTAAATATCTGGTCATGAGATAATGCCATGCCAGACGAAATGTAGATGAAGAAGGAATTTAGATAACTGGACTCGTGCGGGAAATGTCGACCGGTATCTGTGATTAAAGCTCTGCGTGATAAGCTTATCTTAAAAAAAATCTTATGGGTCTCTTTTTATTATTGCCTCCTCTTCTACGCTTTCCACCTCATTGCCTTTTTCTGTGTTTCTGTTGATCTGTGCTTTTTTTTTTTTTTTTTTTTTTTTTTTTGCATTATCTATTTATCTATCTGTCTGTTACTCTCACCTTTCGATCCGTATGTGTCCTAGATTTTTTTTCTTTATCTCTCCCGCCATCCCTTTTTGTACCTGTCTTCTGTCTGCTGTTCTGTTTCTATCTGACAATTAGTCTCTAATCCTCCGAATTTTCTATCCTCCCTCACTCACACCTTTCTCGCTATTTCCCCTCTTTCCATCTGTCTCTGTCTGCTTGCTTGTTTGTCCGCCTGCCATTTCTAGATCTTCACTACCCATCCTCCTCTCTCTCTTTCCACGAAGCCTTACCGACGGCGGCAGCTCATTTCTTTTTTCCTCGTCAGGTCTTTGCTTCACGCCCACTGAAGGCGACGAGGCAACGAACGTACCTCCACGATGCGAGGATGTGAGAAAGTCCTTTCAGACGTCACTGAGGAAGAGATGGACGGTCAAAAGTCTCCGCGATGCTGTCTATCACACCACCCAACATCTGCAAGGCCTTTTGGAGAGAGAACCTGCTGGGGGAGGGGGGCTGAATCGCCATTCTGTGCCCCCTTTGCGAATGATGGCCCTCGCTAGACTGACGGGGCTTGGCTTATCGTTTCGAGGTAAGGAAAAATGTATGTTTTGTCACCTTATATAGGGTTGGTCAGGCGTAATTCAATTGAAGATAGCAGTTAGTCAAATAAATGATATAAAATACACTGTTTGTCGACAAGAGTGACGCAGACGTTCATGCCTTCCGGACTTCTTAAAACCAAATGTGGTTCTGAGAAAAGCACTTACTCTCGAGCATCCTCTTGAAGGGCGACAGGGGAGGAGAGAACGCGTCAAACGCAAGCATGCCGAAGACAGTGCAGTCCAGTTCTGTTGGATTGGCGCCCATCATGAAGGGCCTCTCGCCTGTGGGAAAAATCATCAATAAATGGGAAGTTAAGTGCTAATAGAATGTTTCTTGTCTTGTTTCCATAATTTTTCCCCTTTTTTTCCATTCCTGACTACTACTAGTTTATCTGTTTATGTTCCTGTGTATTCAGTGTGACAGATCCTCACCCAATAGTTTTTCAGATTTTCATCCTGAAGTTGTTATCGCTTCCCAGTATGCATACCATTAACATTATGGGTATCGAAAACCAACAGCTTTACGGTGACTGCTTCTCATACACTTTTTTTTTTTTTTTTTTTTTTGTCTTTAAGCCCAATACCCAAATGCTCAATCATTCCTTAAATAACTAAACAACAACGCTTCAAATACGAATCACTTTTATAAACCCTCACATCACGAAAATAAAACCAAGCCGGGAGCGACTGAAGACCTTTTCTCTCCCATCTCTTTCATCTCCCTGAAGACTGCGTTACGATCTTGGCTGTCGCGAGAAGGCTGCCTCACCCGGTGGCCCCGTCCGATCCCCGTCCGATCAAACTTCGCCTTACAGTATTTATTTCGATAAAATTGAAGAAATGTGACTAAGATTGTGGTAAGAGACGAAAACAAAATAAAACTGAAACAAAACCAAATTGAAAATAAAACATGTAAAAGACTTGAGAAAATAAAACAACTGAAGTGAGCAATCTTCACAAAAAATTAGTAAAAGCTTAAAACTGAAAATGAATTTAAATGAGCAAATATAAAACACTACAAATAATAAAACACAGAAAAAAAAAATGAAACCGAACTTACGTGAAATGAAATAACATAAAAAACAAAAGACTACAGCAATTGAAATTAAAAAAGCAAAAAAACCACGAGGTACAATGAAACTGAAAAAAAAGCACTTACGTCTTGGCAAAC
>NC_051398.1:3910469-3940975 GCF_015228065.2 Penaeus monodon | reverse complement strand
ACCCCCGTGTGGGAAATGCCGGGTTATTTTTTTTGTGGTGTGTGTTAAAAAAAAAAACACCAATTGACAACAAGAGAAGAATTATATCGCCAAATAAAACCCCCAAGAAAAACCGCACACCCCAGGGGACCGCGGGGGGGAATTAATTCTCCTCAATTTACATTCCCTCTTTTTTTCCCCCTTTTTCCCCATCCCCCCCCTTTCCTCTTTTCCCCCCCGGCCGTCCCTTTCTCTTTTTTCCCCCCTCTCTCTCTCCTCTCTCTCTCTTCCTCCCTCTCTCTTCTCTCTTCCTCCTCTCTCTCTCTCTTCCTCCACTCTCTCTCTCTCTCCTCCACTCCTCCTCTTCCTCCCCTTCTCCTCCTTCTTCTCACTCTCTTCTCCTCTCTCCTCCCACTCTCTCTCTCTCTCTCCTCCCACTCTCTCTCTTCTCTCTCTCTCTCTCTCGTCTCTCTCTGTCTCTCCCTCTCTCTCTCTTCCTTCCCCACTCTCTCTCTCTCTTCCTACCACTCTCTCTTCCTCCCTTCTCTCTCTCTCTCTCTCCCTTCTCTCTCTCTCTCCCTTTTCTCTCTCTCTCTCTCCCTTCCCTCCCTCCCTCTCTCGCACGCGTTTGACTCCGAGACCTCTTAAGCTCTGACGTCATCAACTCTGTACCACGTCACTAAACGGCAAGGTTAAGGTTAAGGAGATGGGGGGGGGGGATTGAGAAGTAAGAGGGGGAGGAAGGGAGGTAAGGAAGGGGGAGGGGGAGGGAGGAGGGGCGAGGAGAATACGGGGAGAGAAGAGGAAGTAGTCAGAAGGGAGAAAGGAGAAAAATATGGGAGGGTGAAGAAGGGAAACTGGCAATGGGGAAGTGGAAAGGGGGATAAAGAATAGAGGGAAGAAGAAAGAAAAAGAGAAGAGGAGGGAGATACGAAAGGGAGAGACGAAGGAAAGAGAAGTCAAGCAGTGAACAGGAGTAGGAAGGAAAGGGGGAGGAGAGAGGAGGGTGGGAGGAGAGAGGAGGGGGGGGGGCAGTGGTTATTACTCCAAAATGACAGAGGTCTTATTAATACCGCCCTTCAGAGCAATTAGCAAGGCCAATTACCCGTAATGACCCGGCCTTTTAGTCCGGCCAGCTATATCAGTCATGAATGTCTGCTTCAAAGTCACACCAAGACAAATATTTCTCTTAAGATCTTGAGAGTGAGAGAGTGAGAGAATAAGAGAGGGAGGGAGGGAGGGAGGGAGGGAGGGAGGGAGGAGGGGAGAGAGAGAGAGAGAGAGAGAGAGAGAGAGAGAGAGAGAGAGAGGAGAGAGAGAGAGAGAGAGAGAGGGGGGGGGGATAGAATCTTCTTTCCTGCACGTGTCCCGTTCGTCATTGAGAGGTTGGGGAAGACGAAGACGAAGACGAAGACGAAGACAAAGAAGAAGAGGAAGAGAATGAGGAAGAAGAAGAAGAAGAAGAGGAAGATAATGAGGGAGACGAAGAAGAGGAAAAGGATCATAATGAGGAAGAGGAGGAGGAGAGGGGAAGGAATGATTAGGAGGGGAAAGGCGAGGAGGAGAGAGGGGGGGGGGGGTCGGAAGAAGAGGAGGAGGAGGAGGAGGAGGAAGAGGAAGAGGGAGGGAGGAAGGAAGGAAGAAGGAAGGGGAGAAGGAGCGGGAGGAGGATGAGCAGGAAGAGGAGCTACGGAGAAGGAGAAAGAAGAAGTAGATGATGATGATGATGAGGATGAGGAAAAGGATGAGGAAAAATGCCTCAGAATAAGACGATGAAGCCGGGAGAAGGAAACGGAAGTTAAGAAGGAGGAGGAGGAGGAGGAGGAGGATAGAAGGGCGATCCTAGAGGCCTGGGTGGGCTGGGGGGGAGGGGGCAGGGGGGGGGGCAGGAAGTCCAACAACTGCATCACAAGAATAGATCTAGGAAGCCAAAGTCATCCCCCCCCCTACCACCACCACCATCTCCCTCCTAGCCCCCTCACCCCCCCCCCCTTTCGAAGCGGAGTCTCCCCAGCTCATCCCGTTGTCAGATCTCCAGCTTTCGCGAGGAAGGGCATTGCTAAGGCGCGTGCTTGTGTTTGTCTGAAGGTCTGTCTGTCTTTCTCTTCCTCTCTTCCTCTTCCTCTCTCTTTCTCTTTCCCTCTCTCCCTCTCTCTCTCTCCACACACACACACACACACACACACACACACACACACACACACACACACACACACACACACACACACACAAGCAAACAGCCACGCACGCACCTACACCCCTCCCCCATCCCACCCTCCCACCACCCACCTACCCACCCACACCCACACACAAAGCCTCCTACGGAACCACGGACGCAAATCCACACCGCGCGAGAGAGAATGCAAATAAGCACATTTTATCCTCAGCATCAATACCATTATTCTATTACTGTTTTTATTCCTACAGCATTTTTCGGTTATGTTTTAATTTCTGTAGTTTATTGCCAGCAAAGAAGAGGGGGGGGAGGTAGAGGCAAGGTGAAGGGGTAGGGGTAGAGGGGAGAGGGAGTGGATGAGAGGGAAGAGAAGGGAGAGGGGGAGGATATAAAAGGGGGAGGATGTAAAGGGGGGAGGGGGGAGACCATAGCTTTTTCTGTTCAAAAATTGTCTGCTAATTGGTTGGCATGGGTGGAGGGAGGGAGGGAGGGAGGGAGGGAGGGAGGGAGGGAGGGAGGGAGGGAGGGAGGGGAGGAGGAGGAGAGAGGAGAGGAGGAGGAGGGAGGATGAAGGATGATGAAGAGAAGGAGGAAAAAGAGGAAGAGGAGGGATGCGAAGGTTGATGAACAGGATGAGCAAGAGGAGAAGGGGGGGAGCAGGAGAGGAGAAGAGAGGGAAGGGAGCGGAGGAAGCGGGCAGGGGAAGAGAGAGGAAGGGAGAGGGAGAGGGAGAGGGGGGGAGAGGGAGGGGGGGAGGAGAGGGGGGAATTCAGCGAATGCAAACAGACTCGTAATTGGCGAAAAACAGTCGACAACAATGCAGAGAGCGGAGATATAAAAAGGCCATTCACACTCATTTCGCGCGACGGCAAAAACAACTTATTTTTCCATAACTAACGTGCAGTAAGGGCAAGGGGGTGGGGAGGGGGAGGGAGAAAGGGGGAGGGGGAGAAGGCGGAAGGAGAATAGAGAGGGAGGGAGAGGGGGAGGGAAAGAGAGGGAGAGGGAGGGGAAAGGGAGAGAGAGAGGTGAGTGTGGGGTGAGAGGGAGGGAGAGGGAAGGAGAGGGAAGAAGAGGGGTGAGGGAGGGAGGGAGGGAGGGAGGGAGGGAGAGAGAGGTGAGTGTGGGGTGAGGTGGTCATAAGGCATCCGGCAGAAAATGAAAAATCGTCACAAACTAACAAAGTTGATTCTAATGTGGATCTCCCTTCCCTCCCTTCTATCAATGTCTGTCAATCAGTCAGTCAGTCAGTCAGTCAGTGTCTCTCTCTCTCTCTCTCTCTCTCTCTCTCTCTCTCTCTCTCTCTCTCTCTCTCTCTCTCTCTCTCTCTCTCTCTCTCTCTCCACTCCCTTTCTCCTCTCCCTCCCTATTTCTCCCACCTCGACCACACACCCTCTCGTACCCACCCGACTCCCACACACACAACCACACTGATACATTCATAAACACACACACACACACACACACACACACACACACACACACACACACACCACGCACACGCACACGCACACACACACACCCCGGAGGATCAATACAACACAGCCTATTCCCCCCGCTGTTAGCGTGCAGCCGATATGGAAAGTTGAACACATAATCCACTTAAGTCGAGTCTCTCCGTCGGGCAGAGCATTTACGATGACACGGGGACATTCCAGCAGGAGGAGGAGGAGGAGGTAGGAAAGGGAAGTGGAGGAGGAGGAGGAGGAAGAGGAGGGGGAGAGGGAGAGGGAAGGGAGGAAGAGGTGGTGGAGGGGAGAGAGGAGGGGAAAGAGGAGGAGGAGGAAGAGGGGGATGGAGGGGAGGAGGGGAGGAGGAGGAAGGGAGGAGGAGGAGGAGAAGGAGAGGAGGAGGAGGAGCAGAGGAGGATGGAAAGCACAGACAGAGGAGGAGGAGCGGGAAAGAAGAAAGGGAGAGAGAGAGGAGGAAGAGAGGACACTCGCTGCGATCTGCCCAGGACACGCGAATCGAGGACGGACAAACAAGGGACGGGGGAAGGAAGTGCCAGCAGAAATGCATTAATGAGCAAGGTCCTTCTGTTAGGATGATGATAAAGCTAGTTGGAGCTGCGAGGTCGGCTGTGTCTGGCTGACGTCGGGCTGTTGTCGAAGCCAGACTGTGGACGTCCGGTCTGGGCAGAGATCTGTCTGTCGATCTGCCGCAGCGCTCTGCTCACTGCTCACCAGTCTGTCCGAGCGAGTCAAGTGCCATCGTCTTGTCATTAATGCTCTCGTCTGTCGGATCTGTTGTGCTTGTCTGTCTCTGCGCTTGTCTGTCTGTCTGTCTGTCTGTCTCTGTCTGTCTGTTGTCTGTCTGTCTGTCTGTCTGTCTTCTGTCTGTCTGTCTCTGTCTGTCTGTCTGTCTCTGTCTGTCTGTCTGTCTGTCTGTCTCTGTCTGTCTGTCTGTCTCTGTCTGTCTGTCTGTCTGTCTGTCTGTCTGTCTGTCTGTCTGTCTGTCTGTCTCTGTCTGTCTGTCTGTCTGTCTGTCTGTCTCTGTCTGTCTGTCCTCAGCTATGAAACAGAATAAAAAAAAATACTGATACAAGGGATCTGTATTGCAAGATAAGACAAAGCCATTAAATTGATTAATCACATAGATAAATCAAGAATACCACATGCCGACAAAAGAAAAAAAAAAAAAAAAATGAGAATTAATAATCCGTTTATCTCTTCCGTACTATACACCCATCAGTTACAGCAATGTTAATTAGGACAGTGTACAATCGACAAGGTTGCGTAACTGACAGTGACGTCATAGGAAAACGCAAATTATTCATAATGCATGGTGGAATTTTCATTCAATCCCAATACATAATTTTTTCCTAGTACATCCTCATTCATTTTTTTTTTTTCAAATACACTTTCATTCAAAACTCGTAATACACCCTCATTCACATTTTTCTCCTAGAGCCTTCTCACTCACAACACTCCTCACTTTCATCCGAACTCATTATTTGCACCACAATCACTCCCCATCCATACGTCTCTCAAGGAGCAGTCCACATTAGACGACGGAATTCAATCGCATTAAGGAGCGACTTGAATCAAAAGGAATTATTCAATCAAATCAGACTAAATGTCGGAGCAAACAGAGAGCAAGACCCGACGGAGGAGGAGGAGGAGGAGGAGGGGGGAGGGAGGGGGGGAGGGGGAGGGGGAGGGGGAGGGGGAGGGGGAGGGGGGGGGGAGGGGGAGGAGGTGACGTCACCCGAAGAGATCCTATGACATTTCGTCGATTCCCCGGGAGACTTCGGGGCAAGATCATATGTATGAATGTGTTCGAGAAAACACAAACACATACAACCACGAGAGGCGCCCACGCCCCCCCCCTCTCTCTCTCTCTCTCTCTCTCTCTCTCTCTCTCTCTCTCCTCTCTCTCTCTCTCTCTCTCTCTCTCTCTCTCACACACACACACACACACACGCACTAATTCGCTCTCTGTCCCGCCTCTGTCTCTTTCCACAAAAAAACTCAAAACACAAGAACACTTAAAACCCCACCCCATATAACCCCTCCCACCCCCACACTCCCCTACCTCTTCCTCCCATGCCCTCTCGTACCCCTCCCCAACTCCCTCCTTCCCTCCCAACCCTCCCTCCCTCCCACACAACCCTCCTTCTCCTCTCCCTTCCCAACCGCCCTCCCTCCTTCCCTTCCTCCTTCCCTCCCCACCCCCACCGTCCCCCCTTCCCATGCCCTCCCGTACCCCTCTCCAATTCCCTCCTCCCCTCCCAACCCCCCCTCCCTCCCACACACACACACCCTCCTTCCTCTCCCTTGACCCGCGTTCAAATCCCTCGGCCGCCCGTGGATGCAAACACCCGGCCATTCCCCTCACACAGGGAGACAATTCAGAAGCAAAAGCAAACAGACAGTATGTCACACCAAAAAGAACACACAAAAAAACAAAAGAACAAAGAACAAAGAACAAAGAATACCCATTGGAAAGAAAAGGAATCCACACTCAAACCTATTTTTTTTTCTATATATAAACCTATGAACTCACCGAGCTCGTAGGGCAGCGTAGGGAACTCGTAGATGTGCTCGCACGTGTTCTTGGAGTTGGGGATGCAGAAGCCGAACTCGAAGTCGAAGGTCTTGAGCAGCTTGTCTCTGAAGAAGTGGCGCTCGATCATCCGGAATTTGTTCACCGGCCGTCTGCCCACGGTGAACTCGACCCTGGGGGCGGGGGGGAGAGAGGGGGTTAGTTATCAGGGTGTGTGCTATCTGACCCTGAGGGGAAAGGGGGGTTAGTTATCAAGGAGGGAGAGGGAGGGAGGGAGGGAGGGAGGAGGGAGGGAGGAGGGAGGGAGGGGAGGGAGAGAGAGAGGAGGGAGGGAGGGAGGGAGGGAGGAGAGGAGAGAGAGAAAGAGTGAGAGGGAGAGAAAAGAGAGGGGAGAGAGAGAAAGAGAGAAAACGAGAAAGAAGAGAGAGAGAGAGAGAGAGAGAGAGAGAGAGAGAGTAAGAGGACATAATAGGAAACAAACTGAATAAAACCTCATTCTTCCCACGGCAAATTCGACCCTGGGGGAGAGACGGGGGCAAGAGCCATCACGCTGTCTGAAAAAGCTTTCTAATATGACATAAAGATAACACCAATCTTACACAGAGAGCGGAGGAGTGGACACAACGATTTGCATTTGGAACCGCCCTACCCACTCGACCCTTGGAGAGAGGGGGGGGGGTGCTGACACGGGATAATCAGTCCTTATACTACACTAATACCATATACTTACACAAGGATAATCATATCATACAAGGATAACATATCTACGAATCCAACGACTATACAAGACCAACAGTATTATCATCATATCATTATACAATAATTACTTCATATTACCACACTATTATTATGCATTATTATATATCATTATACCAGAAAACATTACTATCACACAAGGATAACATCTCTAACGACTCCAGCGAATGAGTGAGCAGAAAATACGGAAAATGAATCAAAAGAAACCCCAGGGTAGCGATACAATAAACGACATTGGATAATTTTCCCTCCTTTGTAAAATTTTATCCTTGGGGAAAACACGGGAGGATTAGTGACCAAGCTGTATGGATATCTTTACTCAGAAATATATAAGACTACTGAGTATACTGTACAAATAAATCATTCTACCTTATTTTTTAAATCGTTCATTTATATATTCATCTTTCGTTGTAATCTCAGGGCAAGCAGAGTGGGAACAGCGATGAGACTGCATGGGTAATCTATTCAAAGGATTATAGAGGGATAACGTGTGTAAATCATTCCCACGAGTAAGGTTGTGATGGTGAAACTAACAAGCGACTTGGATAATCTCCCCAAGGGTGAACCCAACCCCGGGATTATAAAGCGGGATTAGTGACGAAGCCACACGCGTATTAGGATAACCCACTTGAAATTACACCGCGAGGATATAGTATAAAACATACAACGGAAAAAAATAACTGATTATAATCAACCATCTCTGTTAATCAAAAACAACTTTTTTAAAAAATCAAACCGGATTGGATACGGAACGACTGGGATAAAAAACACCTAGATGATTTCTATTTAATCACACTTAACAACACATTCGGATTAACGTAACCTCTCATCAGACGTGTCGCCGGATTACCCACAAGGATTATCAACGAGGACTAGGATTACACAGCTGCGAGAAAGACCGCCAGGATTTAAGATAAACAGAACAGGGACGCATCCAAAGCGTATCCGGGATTAGGATTAGGATCAAGTAAACGTCAGGGATTAGGAAGGAATAATCATGATTCGGAAAACTTCGATGGATTAATCAGACGCGATCGAGATCAAGGATTTACGCGCCTAAGCGCTGGATTACAAGAGCGAGATGAAATGTTTCCCGGAGAGAGCGACGGGGAGCAGGAGGGGGAGGGGGGGGAAGAGGGGGAGGGGGGGGGGGAGAGAATTATGAAGAGGATGACAAAAAGAAAAGAAAGAGGAGGAGAGGAGGGAGGAGGAGGAGGAGGAGGAGGAGGAGGAGGAGGAGGAGGAGGAGGAAGAAAATGAAGAGGAGGAGGAGGAAAGGAAGAAGCAACAGGAACAGAACGAAGAAGAAGAGATAGAGAGGAGAGACGAGAGGGAGAGGAGAGGGAGAGAGGAGATGAGAAGAGGAGAGAGAAAGTAGAGAGGGAGGAGAGAAGTCAGAGAAAATGGAGGAAGAGGACGAGAAAATGAGAAAGAAAAAAAATGAATATGGGAAAAAACGAAAAAAAAAAGATAGAGAAAAGAAAAGAAAAGAAAAGAAAAGGTTCGAAGGAAGGCGACGGTCCGCGTCTTGCCTCCATAACCCTCTCGGATATTTTACGGTTCCTCCCCCTCCTCTTCGTCCTCCCCCTCACCCCCCTCATCCACTTCCTCGCCCTCCCTACCTCCCTCACAAGCAGCCCCTTAGCCCCTCCCTCCCTGCTGCCATCCCCAGAACCCCCTCATCGTCCGGTCCTCGTCTCCCCCATCCCTTCTTTGCTCTCCCTCCCCTTTCCCGGGGCCCCCACCATGAGTCCCCACCCCTCCCCTTCTTTGCTCTCCCTTTCCCTTCCTGGCCCCATCCCTGGTTCTCGACTCCCTCCTCCCTTTTTTGCTTCCCCCTCCCTTTTCCTGGCCCTCATCCATGAGTTCTCGACTCCCTCCTCCCTTCTTTGCTCTCCTCTCCCTTCCTGGCCCTCATCCATGAGTTCCCGACTCCCTCCTCCCTTCTTTGCTCTCCTCTCCCTCCCTAGCCCCTTATCCTCCAGACCTCGTCTCCCGCATCCCTTCTCTGCTCCTTTCCCCCTCCCTGGCCCCCTTCACAGGTCTGCCTTCATCACCCTCTATCTGTTCTCTCCCTTCCCCTCCCCCCCACCCCATCCCTCCCTCCCCTCCCTCCATTCCCTTCCCCTTCACCCCCACCCTCCCCGTCCCCACCCCCACCCGACCTCCCTCATTCCCTTCACGGCCTCCCTCATTCCCTCCGAAAGCCCTCCCAGCCTTAATAACCCCCCTCCCTCCGTCAACTCCCCCCCAACACTCCCCTTCCCAGCCTCTTTCATCTCCTCCCATCCCCTTATACCTCCTCCGACATCCCTAATCCCCTCCTCTCCCTTGCATCTCCCCCCTATCCCCTCCCTAACCCCCTCATCCCCTCCCACCCTCCCTCCCTAATCCCCTCCCCCTTCTCTTATCCCTCCCTCCCTCCCTAACCCACTCACATCCCCCTCTTTCCTCACCCCCTTCCCACCCCTCTCTCTCTTCCCACCTCCCAGCCTCCCTCCCTCACCCCTCCCAACCTCCTTCCCCCACGCCCCTCCCAGCCTCCCTCCCTCACCCCCTCCCAGCTCCCTCCCTCACCCCCTCCCAGCCTCCCTCCCTCACCCCCTCCCAGCCTCCCTCCCTCACGCCCCTCCCAGCCTCCCTCCTCACGCCCCTCCCAGCCTCCCTCCCCCACGCCCCTCCCAGCCTCCCTCCCTCACCCCCTCCCAGCTCCCTCCCCCACGCCCCTCCCAGCCTCCCTCCCTCACGCCCCTCCCAGCCTCCCTCATCCCCCTCATCTCAGCAGCTTATCTCCCCGTGATGCTGCCGACCTTCCCGGGCAGCGAGCAACGACGCCATTTTTCACTCCTGTATACATGAAAGTTGAGGGAGGCGAAAGGTGCAGTGATTTCGTAATAGTAGTAATAATGAGAGTAATGGTAATGATAACGATGGTAATGATGGCAATATTGATGATAATAATGCTAATGATAAAGATGATAATGATAATGATGACAGCAATAATAATAATGATAATAACAATAATAATAATTGTAATAGAGATAGCAATAGTAGTAGTAGTAGTAATAACAATAATAATAACAATAATAATAATAATAATAATAATAATAATAATAATAACAATAATAATAATAATAATAACAATAACAGTAACAACAACAAAGATATCATTAACAATAAAAAACACATATCTATACGCATATATATATTCACATCAATGCACTAACAGCAAAGCCAACTGGACCAACATAAAAAATAGCACTCATAAATATTGACAATTTAAAAAAATACAAAGAACAATGGAACCACCGTCCTACAAATATAATGATAAAATACCGAATCGTATTTAGCATTTCCAAGTGAAAAGAAGATGAAAAATAACAAAACAGTAAATAAATAAATGAAATAAATAAAAATAAATAGATACATAGATAAATAAATAAATAAATAAATAATAGATACATTGATAAATAAAATAAACAATAACAAAACCAACATAACACCAGAATAAACAAGAAATCACAAACAAAGCAAAAACACGAACTCGAACTCTCGGCGCTAAGAAAGTTGAAAAATGGCCGACGCTCCTTATCAGCGGCGGCCGAGACAGGGGGGGGGGGGGAGAAGCCTTGCCGGAAGGGTAGGGGTAAGGGGTAAGGGGCAAGATGTGGGAGAGTGAGGAGAGAGAGAGGGAGGGAGGGAGGGAGGGAGGGAGGGAGGGAGGGAGAGGGAGAGGGAGAGTGAGAGGGAGAGGGAGAGGGAGAAGGGAGGAGAGAGAGAGAGAGAGAAGAGAGAGAGAGAGAGAGAGAGAGGGGGGGGGAGCTCTCCTTAAACTACCACTTCTCCACCATCCATCCACTACCCTCCCCCCATTCTTCATTCTCCATCATATCGCGGGTTCAAAGAGTATCTGATGAAGGGAGCTATGGGAGGGAGGAAGGGAGGGAGGAAGAAGGAGAGAGGGAGGAAGAAGGAGGGAGGGAGGGAGGGAGGGAGGGAGGGAGGGAGGGAGGGAGGGAGGAAGGAGGGAGGGAGGGAGGGAGGGAGGGGGGGAGGAAGGAAAAAAAAATCTACCTAGATCTATCTTATGGGAAACACGGAAAAGCAGAATAAAAAAAGAATCGAAAGGCAATCACACAGGCATTCAAAAACTTTCCATTTCTCCCTCTTCAAAAGGATTCATAAAAAATGAGAATAAGAAGAAGACGAGGGAAGATGACGATGAGTATTCCGAGAAAGAATAATAGGAAAGAAAAGGAAAACCAAACCTTTTTTTTAAATCGATTTTATCTATTCCTTTACTTTCACTTAATTATTTATTTCCTCGTTTACTTTTTTATTTACCTATTAATCTGTCATTTATTTCCTTCTCCATATCGCATTACGTCTTTACCCGAGGGATCTGTCTTAGAAGGTCTGTCGCCACGACAAGAGTCAGCAGAAGTCTTGTAAGTAAAGGAGATATCAATGATGTCAACACAGGCAATTTCGAGCTAAGCAGGCCATCAGTAGCGTCAGCAGAAGTCCCATAAGTGCTTAAAAAAAACGGGAACGGAGATTAACAGTAGGAGCAACAGATGGCTTGTAGATGTTGAAAAAGACGGGTTACTGCAAGGACTAACGGGACCTCAACCAACACCAAACAGAATAAACGACACCCACACGAACCACACAACAGAAATTCCGAAACACGAAGTTCTCTCAATAACATTTCACACCAACCCGACACCACCGAGAACAGATCATCTCCACGATCGTATGCCACTCTCCTCTTACGCAATTCGCGAAGAAAGAATACGACTGAAACAGACTGTGAGACCCAGAGAAGACAGAACGAAAATAAGAATTTGTTCGTTATATACTCGGAGAGGAGAACGGATTCCTCGCTGTCAACCCTTCCCTCTTCCCTTCCCCCTTTCTCCCCCCCTCCTCTCCCCCCCCTTCCTCCCATTTCTACCCCTACCCCCTCCAGCGCCCCCTCCAAGCACAGACAAGCGGCCAGACCAGCAGTTCAGACGCAGCCGAGGCGACGGGCAGACAGACGGCCCCCCCCCTCAATTTTCCCCTCCCCCTCCCCCCAGATCCCGGACAGAGAGCTCGGCGAATATGCTCAAGCGAGACGACAATAATAATAATGATAATAATAATGATAATAATAATAAAAAAGTAGAAATAATGAATAAATAAGTAAAGAAGATAAACTCCGCTCGAACAAAGAGACTTTCTTTGTCGCAAGTGAAGTGAGGGAAGACGGAAAGGAGGGAAGGGGGGGGGGGGGATTCGCAACTATATAAACTATATAAACTCGAAATGGGTGCTAATACAAAACAAACAAACATACAAACAAAACAACTTTCTCCGCCCGCATAAACACACTTTCTTTGTCGCAAATGAAGCGAGGAAAGCCCTTCCTTAAGGACACGAAGAGAGAGAGAGGAGAGAGAGAGAGAGAGAGAGAGAGAGAGAGAGAGAGAGAGAGAGAGAGAGAGAGAGAGAGAGACGAGCAGGGGGGGGGGGGGCTCACAAATGAATAACCACGACTTGAAACAGCTGCTAAAACAAACAAACAAAGAAAAACAAAGACAGACGAACGAGACTGCTTACCAACCCAGGCAGACACACTGGACAATTCCCAGACAGAGCCAGACACGGATCTCGCTCCCCCCCCCCTCCCTCCCCCCTTGCATAAACGGCGAGATGAAGAGACTGAATTCAGAAAACCAATCAATCACGTCACCGCAGAACCAGACACAAACAAACAAACAAAGACAAACAAACATAAAAAAACATATTCAAAATGCTATTTATACCTACGAAAAAAGGTCTCTCTCTCATGAACCTTTTTAGAGCCCCAAAGCACACCCAAGTCACAAACAAACAAACAGACAAACAAACAAACAGAACAGATCCAGACCTAGAAAAAACCCTAAACCTCACTCACACAATAATCAAGGAGCTTCATAGACGTTCAACTAAACGTAAGAACCTTCATATCTTCAGACAACTGATGCGCGCCTGACACACCGACCAGACGTAAGAAAAATGACCTGGGAAACAGACAGACAGACACACACACACATACATACATATACATACATTCTCTCCTCTCTCCCTCTCCCTCTCCTCTCCTCTCCCTCTCTCTCTCTCTCTCTCCTCTCCTCTCCTCTCTCTCTCCCTCTCTCTCTCCCTCTCTTCTCTCTCCCTCTCACCTCTCCTCTCCCTCTCCCCTCTCCCCCCTCTCCCTCTCCCTCTCCTCTCCTCTCCCTCTCTCTTCTCTTTCTCTTTCTCTCTCTCTTTCTCTCCTTCCTTTCTTTCTCTCTTCCTTCCTTTTCCTCCTCCTCTTTCTCTTCTCTTCTCTCTCTTCTCGCTCTCACCCACACACACACATGCACACGCTCCCTACAACCTCCCCATCCCCCCTTCTCCCTCATCTCCTTCCCTCTTCTCTCTTCTCTCTCCCTTTCCCCCTCCCTCCCTCCCTCCCACGCCCCTCCCCCACATCTTACGTCACCCTGCCCCGCCCACAACACGAGGCATCAGAATGCAAGGGCGCCGGCATTCTCATCTCTCTTTTCTCTCTTTCTCTCTCCCTCTCCCTCTCTCTTTCTCGGTCATTCACCTCCCCTCTTCCTTCCTTGTTGATTGCCCCTCCCCCCTTCTCCTTCCCTTCTCTCTCTCCCCCCCCCTCCCCCACCCCCCCCCTCCCCCTTCCCCCCTCCCCCCCCCTTCCTCCCATTTCTCTCTCTTCCTCTCCTCCCATCACTTCCCTCCCCCCCCCCCTTCTCTCCTCCCCCCCCCCCTTTTCCCCCCCCCTCCCCCCCCCCTCCTCCTCCCTTTAAAGAGGGACGCACGGGGGGAGACGGGGCTGGGAGGGGTCCTAACCCTTTGGAATGGGATCTTCCCAGGACCCGATCCCAGCATCTCTTACTTGCCAGCCTAATTAAAAGGCTCGATATTAATTACATATATAAATATTTTAAATAAATGAATGATAAATAAACAAATCAATTGATATAGTTTTCATGAAAAGAGAAAAAGAAAATGATAACAATTTATTTGAAAAAAAAAAAAAAAAAAAAAAAAAAAGAAATTTAAAATTATAATAACCTAACTGACCTCAAAAAAAAAAAGAAAGAAAAATGAAAGAAAAAAGAACCCTAAAAAATTAAAAAAAAAACAATAAAAAACAAGAAAAAAGAAATAACAACAAAAAACAACAACAACAACAACAACAACAACATCTCATTCAACCGCATCTCTCAACATCTGAAAAACCCGAGCATCGATTTCTTTTAAGACCTTCGTACCCGACTTTGCGATATCGCGGCATCGATGACAATTGCGATGACAAAAGGTCGCAAAAAAAAAAAAAAAAGGTCACTAAACAATAAAAAATATAGAGTAGGGAGATAGCGAAGGCAAGAAGACGAAGAAGACGAATAATAAGAATAAGAATAAGAATAAGAATAAAAAATAAGAATAAAAATAAGAAATAGAGGATGAAAAAAGTTAGAAGAAAAAGGAAAAAAAAGAAAAAGAAAAAGAAAAAAGATCGAAGAGAAGCAAAAGAGAAGAAAAAAGACAATAAGAACAAAGGAAAGAAAGAGGAACTAACAGAAACAGAACAAAGGAGAGGAAGCGGAAAAAGGAAAAAAAAAAAAGGAAAATCCAACAACAACGACGAAGGAGAATACAAAGAAAACGAGAAACAAGTAAAAACGAAAAAGATGAAGGAGGACAGTAACCAAAACAAAGAATCAAAAAAGAAAAAAGTAATAAAGGAGAAACAACAAAAGGCGAAAGAAAATAACAACAACAAAAAAAAGAAAAGAAAAAAAAAGTCGAAGACACCAGCAGAAGTGCATTAAAAAGGAAGGAGAAGAAAAAGAAGGAAAACAGGAAGAGGAGAAAAAGGAGAATAAGGGGGAGGATGATAAGAGGAAGGAGGAGAAGAGTAAAGGGGAGGAGAATGAGAATAAACAGGAGGAGGAGGAGGAGAAAAAAGAGGAGGAGGAGGAGGAGGAGGAGGAGGAGAGATGAGGAGAGGGAGGAGAGATGAGGATGGGGAGAGGAGGATGAAACGAGGAGGAGGAGGAATTAGGTAAGAGGAGGATAGAGAATAGAGGAGTGAGGAGGAGAAGGAAGAGTAGTGAGTAAGGAAGAGGCAGATGATAGGAGAGCAGATGAAGAGAAGGAGAATAATAAGAACCAAATCATCCTTTATTCACTTTCAGTTTTCTTTCACTGTTCTTTTTCATTCCATGCGAGAATTCTACTCAGCTGCAAGTTGCATTATTGAGAAATCTTGCGGTTGGCGGTGGCGGCAATGCTGACGTCATGATCATCAGCTTCGTTGTCGTTATAATCATCGTCATTTATATTATACCGTGCTAATTATCGCCGTGTTGACGCTGTAAGTATAAGTATCTATACAATTATCTATGCAATAATTCATCACTGATGAGTATTGCGGTTTTTTTTTCGATCGTGTCGTTTAAAATATTTATTCACGCTCTCATGCTGGCATTCTCTCTCTCTCTCTCTCTCTCTCTCTCTCTCTCTCTCTTCTCTCTCTCTCTCTCTCTCTTCTCTCTCTATATATATTATATATATATATATATATATACTATAATATATATAATATATTAATATTTAATCTATCTCTATATCTATCTATCTCTATATCTATCTATCTCTATATCTATCTATCTCTATATCTATCTATCTCTATATCTATCTATCTCTATCTCTATCTATCTCTATCTCTATCTATCTCTATCTCTATCTATCTCTATCTCTATCTCTATCTATCTCTATCTCTCTATCTCTATCTCTCTATCTCTATCTCTCTATCTCTATCTATCTATCTCTATCTCTATCTATCTCTATCTCTCTCGCTCTCTGTCTGTCTTTCTCTCTGTCTTTCTCACTCACTCTCTCTTTCTCTTTCTCTCTCTCTCTCTCTCCATCCCTCTACCACCCTTTCATCCTGCCTAACATCAATACCGAAAAAAAAAAGAACAGAATGCATGCTATCAAGTATGCAAGAGAATCAATTGGTGCTTCAAGCTGCCCCCAAGTTCTGCCCTCTCCTCCCCTCCCCTCCCCTCCCCCTCCTTCCCTCCCTTCCCTTTCCTTCCCTTCCCTCCCCTCCCCTTCCCTCCCCTCCCCTTCCCTCCCGTCCCCTCCCTCTCCTCATGGCCCGCCCTCCCCACTCCGTCCCCTCCCCCTTTTCCCACTGAATTTCGCTTTTCTTTTCTCTCAACTTTATCCTAATCCTAATCTTATTCTCATTATTCCAATCTTATCCTTCCCGCCACAGACTTGTCGAAAATCCCCCAAACAAACAAATCAACAAATCAACAAATGAACAAACAGACAAACAAATCAAATCAATAAACAATCAAATAAAAAGAAAACAAAGAAGAAAAAAAACATTCGAGTCCATTTTCTCGCGGACGAACAGGCCTACGAGGCAATATCCCCGAATCCAGTCATTGCAATATTAATCCCCCTTGCATTGCAATCCGGGCCTGCACTGCCGCGCTCGTTCCACACTCATCCACACTCATCCACTCGTGAACATCCGTTGGGCAAGTATCTGCTTCGCCGTTCACTTTGCAAGGTCAAATGAGATTAGTGAATGAGGGAGTGGGAGGGAGGAAAGAGAGAGGGAAGGAGAGGGAAGGGAAAAGGAGTGGGAGGAAGAGGGGGAAAAGAGAGGGAGGAAGAGGAGGGAGACGTGAAGGAGAAGAGGGAAGAATACAAGAGAAAAAAAGGGAGAGAGAGAGAAAAAAAAGAATCGTGGAATTATGAAAATTCTTGTTTCTCTCTTTACAACGTCTCTCCTTTCTTCTTCTTCTTCTTCTTCTTCCTCATTCAACCTTAGTTTCTCGCCGTAATCTCTTCCCACTTTTTCTTTTCTTTATCTCTTTACTTCTCTTTCATCTTTCATTTTTCATTCGGTCTTTCTTCTGCTTATCTATACTGTTTTCTTTCTTTCACTGCCCCCCCCCCCTCACACTCTCACTCTCACTCTCACTCTGTGTGTGTGTGTGTGTGTGTGTGTGTGTGTGTGTGTGTGTGTGTGTGTGTGTGTGTGTGTGTGTGTGTGTGTGTGTGTGTGTGTGTGCGCGCGCGCGCGCGCGTGTGTGTGTCCCCTCTATCTGTCTCTCTTCTGTGTGTCTCTCTCTTCTGTCTGTCTCTGTCTCTGTCTCTATTTTCTCCCTCTTTCCCTCTCTCCTTCTCCCTCACATCGACCGTCATCGGTAAACACATGTCAGGTGGAAAGAAAAAGTGGAGGCCAGGTGCGGTGGAGATCCAACAGGTGGAGCTGAAGGAACGGCACTTATGAGGCTCTGTTCAGTGCCAACCTCTGGCCCTCTTCTGGAAGGTTCTTGCAACGATCCTCTACTGGTGGTTCTTATCCTGTCGCTTTGGCGTTCACTTGCGAGGACCTACTTATTCTCGGATTCTGTCTCTGTTTATCGGTTGGTCTGTCTCTCTTCTCTTTCTCTCTCACCGCCTTCCATCCTCTCTCTCTCTCTCTCTCTCTTTCTCTCTTTCTCTTTCTCTCTCTTCCTCTCTTCTCTCTTCGCTCTTCCTCTCTTTTCCTCTCTCCTCTCTTCCTCTTTCCTCTCTTCCCCTCTCTCTATCTCTCTCTCTCTTCTCTCTCCTCTTCTCTCTTCTCTCTCCTCTCTCCTCTCTTCCTCTCCTCTGTCTCTCCTCCTCTCCTTCCTCCTCGCCCTCTCTCCCTCTTCCTCCCCTCCCTCCCTTCTCCCTCTCCTTCTCCCTCCTTTCCTCAACCTCTCCCTCCCTCCTTTCCTCAACCTCTCCCTCCCTCCTTCCATCCTCCGTCTCTCCCTCCCTCTTTCCCTCTCTTTACCTCTCTCCCTTCTTACCCCCTCACCTCTCTCCTTCTTCCCCCTCCCCCCTCTCTTCCCTTTTCACCCTCTCCTTCTCCTCTCGTTTCAACTCCTCTCCTTCTCTTCCTTTCATCTCCCTCCCTTTTTCCTTCCTCCCGTCTCCTTCTCCCCCCACCCCTCTCCCCTCTCCCCCCTCCTCCCCTATCCCCCTCACCCCCGGGGTTCCGAAGGGCCCGCCGCGAAGCCAGAAACCGAAGGGAAGGCCGACTCCGCTCCCCAATCGGGGTCCACTCATCCGCGCGCTCATGTTGCAGGCCCTCTTTATGCAATGTTCTTTTTTTATTAGTTATATAATTCTCTCTCTCTCTTTAGCCTATCACTGTGTCCTATCTGTCTCTCTCTCTCGATAGCTCTCTAAGTTTTCCGTTTATCTCCCTCTCGCTCTCCTCTCAGCTAACTTACACGTTCATCTCTTCCTCTCTTAATTCCCTCTTCCTCTATTCTTCCCTCCCTTCTTCCTTCTCTCCTTTCCCTCTTCCTCTTCCTCTCTATCTATTCTCTCGCTCTCCCCCCTCTCCTCCCTTTATCAATCCTTATCCCCATTCCCTCCCTGTCAACAAACCCCCCACCACTCAAAAAAATACCCACGCAGCCGGTTACTACCCCCCCTCCACCACCAAATATCCCAGAAACGCCTCATCCGATAAATCGCACCGACCCGCCCGCATTTTAATATCGTCCGAATCGCAGGAAAAATGCGACGCACCCCCCCCCCTAACCAGGCCCATTGACCCCCATCACCCAGACTCGCTGCAGTGACGATGCAGCTGATCATCGGGCTGAATTTTAGATCGGCCGGCCGTGGGGTGGTGGGGGGGTGCGGGGGGTGGGGGGGGAGGACTCAAGTATTCATTTCTCTTGTAAATATGGTGCGGAGAATATGGGGATGATATGGTGAAGGGGAGGGGGGGTGATGAAGGGGGGGGGGGGAGGGGGGAGGGAGTTAAGACCCATCGGATTATAAGTTTTTTTATTTTATTCATGTATATGTGTTATATAACAAGGATATATGTATATATTTCCATGTACATCGTGCACATATACTGTCCATTATAAAATGTTCATATTTATATTGGTGGTGCGTGTGTTGTGGTGTGGTGTGTGTGTGTTTAGGCCATTTCTCCTCTTTCCATTCAACGATACTAAGAGGATAACAAAAATAAGAACTTGCATTTTCAGTTCTAATATAACAAATGCCAAGACCCACATTTGCCAAACACTTCCACCTGTTTGCTTTCTAGCAAGCAAGCAAGTATAAGTCAGACCAGCACCCACTACTAACCCCTCCTCACACTCCCACCCCAACTTCACCCCCTCCCCTTACCCCAACTCCAACCCTCCCCACTCCCACCCCGACTCTCCATCTCATTCCGCTCAGGGAACAACGAGCGCCGTTAAGTGAAATGTTACGGGCCAACACCGTAGACTTCACGCACTCGGCAGGTTAACGGGAAGCAATGATCCTAATCCTATTACATACCATTTACTACGAGGGCGAATGGACTTGCTGGACATCAAAATAATTAAAACAATGAAGAAGGAAGGAATAAATGAACAGAGAAAGGATACGGAGAGATACGAAAAGAAAAGGTAAGGAATAAATTAAACTATCAAGGCATGACCCCCCCCCCCCTCGATGACACACCCTACACCAAGAATACTAAGAACAAGAATAAGAATAAAAACACCAAAACACTACACAACAACAATAAAAACAATAGTACTAGTAATAAAAATAAGATAATAAAAATTAAAAATTCATTCAAGCACAAATAATAAAAAGAACAAAAAACAATAATAATAACAACAATAGTATCATCATTATCATCATCAAAAACAACAAAAAACAAAACACACAACAACACAACAAAAGTAATAATGAAAAACAACAAAACCAATACATAATAAAACAACGGCAAAGGCAAGCAAGGCGCAGTACTCAGTGGGCTCCGACGGTCTTCAACTTAGGAAACGCCGGCTGTGAAACTGGTAACCTGACGAAAAAGCGGTCCGGGGCGTTGGCGGGTCGCTTCCTCCTGGTCTGGCTGGCGGTGCGCCCCTCCTCGGTTCTGCACAGGGAGGAAGGGTGGGAGGGGGGTTAAGGGTAATGTTAATGTGTGCGAGAGGAGGAGATGGAGGAGGAGGAGGAGGAGGAGGGGGAGAGGAAGAGTGGAATGAAGGCAGGAGGAGGACGAGGAGGAGGGAGGTGGAAAAGGGGGTACAAGGAAGAGGCGGAAGTAAGTATCTTAATGCATGGCCAAAAATAATAAACCACCCGAAACTTGTCTTACGAGAATACAATCCAAGTGATAACCTGCACACATCTCAAACTGCATACGCCCCCCCCCCCCCCCCACAACCCACCCCCCCCCCAACCCCCCCACCCCCACCCCCCCCCCCCAAACCCCCCCCCCCCCCCCCACAAAAAAAAAAAAAAAAAAAAAATTCAGACACGAACACACAAGTTAAGTTACTTATGCAAAAACAAACACAGAAGAAATTCTCCGGCCCAGCGGGCAAAAAAAGAGCGGAAACCTTCTATGCACAAATTTATATAGGCTCTATTTTCCACGAGGCTTCCCCCGTCGCTGACGATAATGTTCAGGGGAGTTTCCGGACTGAACCGACATCCCCCATTCGCTTCGCAGAGAGAAAAGCCAATCTTTGGTGTACGGGTATCACATTCTCACACATCGAGGGGATATAGGGATATAACGAAGAGAGAAGGAAAGGAGGGGAACAGAGAAGGCGGGAGGGAGGGACAGAAAAGAAAGGGAGGGAGGGAGGGAGAGGGGAGAGGGAAGGGGAGGGAGTGAGGGAGGGAGGGAGAGAGGAAGGATGGCAGGAAAGTGAGGAAGAGGGCAAAGGGAGGGAGAGAAAGGGAGGGAGAGATGAGAGGGAGGGGGGAGGGAGTGGGGGGAGGGATGAGAGAGAGGAGAGAGAGAGAGAGAGAGAGAGATGATGAGAGGAGAGAGAGAGAGGAGACGAGCTGAGAGAAAGAGGAGAGAGGGGACGGAGAAGAGAGGGAGATGTAGACGACAGATGAGGAGAGCGACCAGGGAGTTGAAGACTGAGAGGAGAATGAGAGAGAGAGATAGGAGAAATGACGGAGAGAGTGAGAATGAGGAGAGTGAGAGAGAGAATGAGTGAGAGAGAGACGAGAGAGAGAAGAACGGTGACTAGCCAGAGGAGAGCAAGACGTGGAGGAGAAGAAAGAGGGAGAGCGCGAGAGGAGAGAAGAACGGAGCAAGAAGAGATCTGACACGGGAGATATTGACGCCGAGGAAGAATGGGTACAAGAGAGAGAGAGCGAGACTAGATACAGAGAGAAGACAGAGAAGAGATAGAAAAGACGAACTCTGAATCATCGAGGTGAGAGGGAGGAGATGAGAGAGAGGAGAGAATGAGAGACGCTGGGAGAGAAGAAGAAGGAGAGATGAGAGAGACGAGGGAGGCGAGGAGAGGGAGGGAGGGGGGGAGGCGAAGGGCAGGGAGGGAGGGGGGGGAGGGAGGAGGGAGGGAAGGGAGGGGAGGGAGGGGATGGATGGGAGAGAGCGAGAGAGAGCGAGAGAGAGAGAGGAGAGAGATCGAAGAGAGAGAGACGAGAGAGAGAGGAACAAGAGAGGGAGAGAGAGGAGAGAGAAGGAGAGGACGAGACAGGAGAGAGAGAGAGACGACAGAGAGAGAGAGGACAGAGTGAGAAGAGGAGAGGACCAGAGAGATATAGAGAAACAGAGAGAAGAGAGAAGAGAGAGAGAGGGACAGAGACGAGAGAGGGATGGAGGGAGGCAGGTAGGGGAGGGGGGAGGGAGGGCGGGGAGGAGGGAACGGAGGGAGGGGAGGGAGGGAGGGCCCTCCAGGGAGGGAGGGGAGGAGGGAAGGGAGGTAGGGAGGGAGTGAGGGAGGGAGGGAAAAATAGTCCGATGTAGGGAGGGAGAGCGAAAGAAAGAGATTACAGACGACGAGAGAAAGAAAGAGATACAGACAGAGAGAGAGAGAGAGAGGAGGAGGATACAGAGAGAGAAGAAAGAGATACCAGACGAGAGAAAGAAAGAGATAAAGATGAGAGACGAGGAAAGATATATTAGAGAGAGGAAAAGAGGAAAATAGAGGACAGGAGAAAAACTAAAAAAGAGCAGAAAGAAAAGAAACTAGACACGAAAGCAAGAATCAACACACAAAACAAACAAGCAATCAATCATCAAACAAACACACACACAACACACTACCCAGCACATCCCGACCCGGAGCGAGGGAAGCAGCAGCTCCGGCAGCGTATTCTCCAGCAGCAACAAATACCAATTGCACCTGATGCACTCACTAAAAAGCCTCGGCCAAGAGTGCGTCCTTTGCGGAAGAAACTTGTGCAACTCGAGACTCTAAATATACCACACTCACTGGGGCTTGCTTTCGCTTCCACTTAGGGCGGGGGAGGCGGAGGGTACGGGGGAGGCCGGAGCGGGAGGATGGAGGGACGTTGAACGAGAGGTGAAAGAGAGGAGGAACGTGGGGGGGCAGGGAGGGAGGTGAAGGAAGGAGATTGGGGGGAGAAAGAAGGAAAGAGGGGGGGAGGGGACGGGAAGGCTGACGAGGGTAGGTGAAAGAGAAGGGGACGTGGGCTGGGCATGGGAGGGCGGGAAGAGAAGGAGGAGTGGAGAGGGGAAGTGGGAGGGAGGAAAGAAAGGTAGGCTGGCTACTAGAAAGGGAGGGAGAGTGATGAGAGGTAAGTAGAAGGAGGAAGGGATGGGAAGGAAATGGAGGAAGAAGTGGGAAAGGGAGGGAAGTAGGGGTTGCAACGAGATGTGGAGGGAGGTTTCGAGAAGGAGGGCACTGGCGCGCGAGGGGGAGGTGAGGGAGGCTGAGTGGCGGCAGGAGGGAGGGAGGGAGGGCAGGGAGGGATGGAGGAGGAGGGAGGGAGGGAAGGAGGGCGGGGGGAGGGAAGGCAGGTAGAAGCCACGTGTGAAACGAAGTCCGGTACGAGGCAAGGAGAGAATGAGAGGAGAACAAGACGGACGGCAAAGACAAAGAGTGCGAGCGCGAAGAGCGAGAGAGAAAAGCAGAACACACGACGCGAGGAGCACCGGAAATCAGAGAAGAGCGGACAAAGCGCACTCCCGCGGAAGCGAGAGACCAACGCGCACCAGAGAGCGCGCCAAAACGCAGCCGCGAGAGAGAGACCAAGACCAGCAGATGCGAAAGAGAGAAGAGACGAGATACACGCGCAGAGACAACAGTAGGCAGAGAGATAGAACGGAAGCCGGCGAGGACGCGCCGAGATGAGGAGGAGAAAGAGAGGGAGAGGAGAGAGACAGAGAGACGAGAGGGAGAAGAGAGAGAGAGGAGACGAGAGGAGGAGAAGAGAAGAGAGAGGAAGTGGAGGAAGGGGAGTGGGTGGAGTTGGAAATTCACTCCGATCAGCTCCTTCTTTCTGCCAACTTTGGTTTAGTCTGGAATTGCTAACACCGCGGAAGACACTCCGGGATGTGGCAGGAACTTGCATTGATATGAAAGGGAAAAATTTCTTTGTTTATATTAGGGTTTTTGACCTTTACTCTATATATAATTATTGTTATCCTTTTACTATTATAATTTATCATCATTCCTAATTATCATACCGCACATTAATCCTATCATTAATTCCTAAAATGACCCTTACGTGTCAAACAGAAAGATAATAGACTATAAAAAATAAAAATATAAAATAAAAATAAAAATAAAAATAAATGAATGAAAATACAAAAAAAAAACAAACGAACGAAACAAATAAAGCAAACAGACAACAAAAACAAACAAATACAACAAAACAAAATAAAAATAAATAAAATATACTAAGACCAAAAGAGTCGTAAAACCCAGACAGACGACCGGGGATCGTTCAGGGCGGGGGGGGGCGGTCGTTGATCATAACACAAAAGGCGAACACACATCAATACCACCGTAGGCAAAGCGCAAGCCGACAAGGAAGCCCGCCACAAGAGAGAATAGTTCAACAAAAAAGAAAGAGACAGATCGGGATATTAAAATAGGTTATTCGTCTAGCGTCTAGGGATATAGTTCTATCAACTGTCCTATCAAATTCACACCCAGCGAGTCCTTATCAATCAAGCCTTACGGGTTGTTGTATTCGTATATAAGGAAAAATAAAATTATATATATATATAGAGTGTATCTAGCCTATCATTCGCTCTATCCATCTATCTATTTAGCTATCAAGTCATATAAAGTAGAATAAAAGAGCAGATCCATGACATGAAACTATTATATATTCTAGCTATCAATCTATCTAATGCACATCCATCTTATCTCTCAAGTTCGATAATTCTCTATCTGTTCAGATAGAGAATTATCTATCAGAGAGAAAGAGAGAAAAGAGAGAAAGAGGAGTAGAGAGAGAGAAGAGAAGAGAGGAGAGACGGAGAGGAGAGAGAGAGGAGATGAGGAGAGAGAGAGGGGGAGAGAAGCACCGGACGAGAGGAGAGATAAAAGCTCGCCGAAGACTACAGACCCGAGGACGGGACGGAGAGTATAGAGAGAGAGAGAGCCACCCCGAAGAGACCGTCTCGTGGGCGCGAGAGGAAGAGAGAGAAGGAGGACGAGACGGTTACACTCTACTATGACGAGAGAAGGAGTGAAGAGAGAGAGAAAATGGAAGGGCGGGAGGGAAGGAAGAGAGGGAGGGGGAGAGGGAGAGAGGAGGGGAGGAGAGAGGGGAGCGAAAAACGAGGGAGGAGGGGCCAGAGAGAGAGAGTTGAGAAAGTGAGTGATAGTGAGAGTGAGTGAGCTGAGTGAAGAGAGAGAGAGGGAGAGGAGAAGAGAGGCGAGATGGAGAGAGAGAGAGAGAGAAAAATTAAAGAGAGACCAGAGGAGAGGACAGGCCGATAGACACGAAGAGGAGAGCGGATGACGAGAGAGTGGAGAACGGAGAGAAAGAGAGAGGAAGGAAAAGAGAGAATGACCGAGAGGGGAGCTGAGGAGGAGGAGGAGAGAGAGATGAGAGAACGTGTGAGAGAGACTGAGCGAAGAGAATGGAAGGAGGAAGAGAGAGAGAGGAGAAAGTGAGTGATAGTGACGAGAGCAGAGAGAGAGGACGATAGAATGAGAAGGAGAGACGAGAGAGAGAGGAGAGAGGAGGGAGCGAGAGGAGAGAGGACGAGCGAGGAGGAGAGAGTCGATCAGAGGAGACGAGAGAGCGAGAGACAGAGCGAGAGGACGGAAGAGAAGAGAAGAGAGAGGACCCGGAGATGAGGAGAGGAGAGAGAGGAGGAGGGAGGACGAGGAGACGAAAAGGAGCAGGAGAGTGAGAGAGAGAGAGAGAGAGAAGAGAAGGAGATGTACTAAGATGGAACGAGAAGGAGGGACCGAGAAGGAATGACGAGAGAGAGCGGAGCGGAATCGAAACGAAGACGAAGACGAGGAGAGGTAGACCATTGAGGGGAGAAAGAAAACGAGCGAGGAGAGGACGGAGAGGGAGAGAGAGGAGAGAAGAGGAGAGATGAGGCGAGAGATGGCACGAGATGAGAGGCCAGAGCGAGAGACGGAGAGAGAGAGAAGAGGATGAAAGACAAGAGAAGAGGCGGATTAGAAGCCGACGATGGAGGAGAGCGAGAGAAGGCAGGCGCAACGCAAGGAGAGAGGACGATCTGGAGAGAGGAGACGAAGTGAGAGGAGATGAGGAGAGGAGGAGGCCAGAGGAAGAGAGAGAGGAAGGATGAGCAGAAGAGGGAAGGAGATCCAAACAGGAACTGGGGGATGCGGAAGGACGAGGAGACGAGAGGAGAAGACGAGACCGAGAGAGAGACGAGGAGAGAGGGACGGGGAGAGAGCGAGGAGAAGGAGAGGGAGAGAAGAGATGGAGAGGGGAGGGAGTGAGAGGAGAGAGAGAGATGGAGAGAGAGGAGGAGAGCGAGAGAGAGATAGAGGGAGAGGAGAGAGAGAGGTGACGAGAGAGAGGAAGATCGAGTGAGCAACGAATAGGGACGACAAGAGAAGAGGGGGAGCGTGAGAGATGAGGAGAGGAGAGGGCGAGAGGAGGGAGAGAAGGGGGCGAGAGGAGAGAGAGAGGAAGTAGAGAGGGAGACTGAAGAGAGAGAGACGAGATGAGAGAGAGAAAGACGAGAAAAAATCCATCATTTCAAGAGGATTCTTTTCTCTCGCATTGCAGGGTCCGCGCCAACATGTCATCCTCACGCACCTCCCCCGACCCCTGAGCTGGTCACCACTCAGTTGCCAATGCTCTCTCTAAGTGCGAGCCTTGCTAAGTGTTGAGAGTACGGATGAGGACAGGGGGGGGAGAGCAGGGGGGAGAGACAGGGGGGAGGGGGAAAAGGGAAGGAGACAGGAGGGGGTTGTAGGAGGGCGGGGGGACGTGCGAGGGGCGCTGAAAATTTGATGAAATTAGAAGAAAGACGAGAGAGGGAGAGGAAGAGAAGGACTGAATGAAGAGAAGATGAGAGATCAAAGAACGGAGTTAAGAGAGCGAGGAGGAGTGAGGGAGAGGAGGGAGGAGAGGGGAGGGGAGGGAGAGGGGGGGACAGAGAGGATGGACGAGAGAGAGAGACGGAGCGGAGAGTATAAGAGACTAGATAACACGCAACTACAACCCCGAATAAGAAGAATGGGAAACGCACATCGACTCCTAGCAGAAAGAGCCGGAGAACGAGAGGGGTCGAGAGAGAAGGAGTGAGAGGAGAGGAGAGAGAGAACAGAGAGAGAGGAACGAGGGAGAAAACGAGGAGAGATGGAGAGAGAGAAAGAGGAGGAGAGAACGAGAGAGAGAGGAGAGAAGATGGCGGGAAGAGAGGAGAGGAGAGAGAGAGCGAGGGTTGGGATGAGAGGGAGAGAGGAGAGAGATGAGAACGAGACGAAGAGAACGAGAGAGGAGAGAGAACGAGAGAGCGAGGAGAGAACGAGAGAGAGGACAGAGACGAGAGAGAAGAAAGGGAGGAGGAGCAGAGAGACCGAGAGAGAGAAAGAGAGAGAGAGATAGATAGAGAGAGGTAGAGACCGAGAGAGGGGAGAGAAGAGGAGAGAGAGCGGAGATGAGAGGGGGAGGAAAACCGGAACGAACGAAAGAGAGGCAGAGAGAGAGAGAGAGAGAAAACGAAAGAGGAAAGAGGAAGAGGAGAGAGGAGAGAGAGGAGAGAGAGAGAGGAAGTAGAAGAGACCGACGAGGAGAGGAGAGAGCTGAGGGAGCAGAGGAGAGACGAGAGAAGAGAAAGGAGGAAAGATGAGGAGGAGGAGGAGGAGAGGAGGAGGAGGAGGAGAGGGGAGGAGGAGAGGAGAAGGAGGAGGAGAGAAAGAAAGGGAGGAGGAGACGAGAGAGGAGGAGGAGAATGAGAGATGAGAGAGAGAGAAGAAGAAAGGGAGGCAGGAAGTAGAAGAGAAGGGGGAGGGATAAAGAGCAAACGCAATTGCAACACCCCACACCGAGAGATCCAATACAACTTATAGCAACTTTGACGTAATGCCACATGGTTAAACAAAGTGTCCCCGTTACGTGTGTGTTGTGTATATATGTGTGTACGTGTTACGTGTCGTGTGTTGGTGCGTGGTGTGTGTGTGTACGTTTGTTGTACATATGTGTGTACGTGTATGTTGTACGGTACGGTACGGTACGTGAAGTCTGTGGTGCGTGCGTGCGTCGGCGTGTTGCCGTGCGTGTCGTGTGTTTGCGTGTTCAAGGCTATCAAAGCGGAGGAAAAACACCATGGAAACGAAGACAAAAAAAAAACACACAAAAAGGAAATAGAAAAGAAAAAAAAATAAATGTAGAACCAATAGGAGAAAAAAAAAAAAAAAAATAAAAAAAAACCAAGTGTCAAATACCAGCATAGAGAAAGGGGAAGAGAGAGGAGAAAAGCACAAAAGGAAAACTAAAGGTTTGAAAGAATCCCAAAGGAGCGGCGGAGATGATTTCTGGAGCGACGCAAAAGAATATAAAAACGTGAAAGAGATATAATGAAAAGATGAGATTATACAACGTGGAGACGAAATGAAAGGAGGAAGGAGGAGATGGAAGGAGGAGGAAGAAGCAACAGGCGAGAGGAAGGAGGAGACGGAAGGAGGAAGAAGGAAAGGGAGGAGGAAGGGAGAAGGAACGGGAGAAAGAAAGAGGAGGAGGGGGAGGAGGAGGAAAATGAACGGAAGGAACGGGAGGAAGAAGGGGAGGAAGGGAGAGAAGGAGGAGGAAGGGAGAGAAGGAGGAGGAAAAAATAAGAGAGGAAGGAGCAGAAGGAAACATGGGAAATAGATTTAAAAGGGTAGATCAGTAAATATACAGGATACATATCCGTACATAATCATAACAGGCAAGAAAGACACACACACACACACACACACACACACACACACACACACACACACACACACACACACACACACACACACACACACACAACACACACACACACACACACACACCATCCCGAACTGAAAGAACAATTAACAAAACCAGCAAACATTCCCAGAGGAGATACAAGAACACACAAGAGGATTGGCCGATCGTCAAGAGCCAAGGAAGGAGGCAGCGACGCGAAAGGGACGGAAGGAAAGGGTTGATGAACAGGAAACGGGGGGGTGGGGGGGGAGAGAGAGAGATAGAGAGAGAGAGACTGGAGAGAGAGAGAGAGAGAGACGAAGAGAGAGAGAGAGAGAGAGAGAGACGAGAGAGAGAGGAAGAGAGAGATGAGAGAGAGGAGAGAAGAGACGAAAGAGAGGAAAGAGAGAGAGAGAGAGAGAGAGAGAGAGAGAGAGAGAGAGAGAGAGGACCGATGATGAGAGTGAGAGGAGGAGCGAGAGATGAGAGAGCAGAGGAGAGAGACGAGACGAGAGAGAGAGAGAGAGAGAGGGAGGAGAGAGAGAGAGAAGAGACTGGAATGAGAAGCAGAGAGAGAGGAGAGAGAGAGAGAGAGAGGAGAGATGAGAGAGAGGAGAGAGAGAGAGAGAGAGAGAGAGAAGGGAGGGGGGGAGAGGGGGAAGTGATAGACGCCAGAAAAAGGTAATTAAAATAACAACAACAACAGGAAAGTGTAAACGGGAAAAAGACAGCGAGAGATAGATAGATATATAGACAGAGATAGAGAGAGAAAGGGTAATCTTTTTATTTTTCTCCCCATTCTTCATATCACTGGCAATATTGCAATTACCCCCACCACTGCCATGGCTATCATCATTCCTAATATCATCCTTATACAGACTCCACATTCCACTTTTTCTAATGCGTTGAGAAAGGATATTACATAACAACGATAACTGTAACAACAACAAAAACGACAATAATAATAAAGATAATAACAACAACAACCCGAATAATTTCACGAGAATTGCAAACTGCAAATCAATACGCAGCTAAGTATTCATAAGCCCTCATAATGGCTGTGATCCTATCAATAATAACGGCAATAATACGGATAATAAACAGCAATGATAAGAACAATAACAAGGCAACTGTCAGTATTGATAATAAATATAACTGGCAGCGATGATAACAAAAACATGAACAATAACAACAATTGCAATGAGCGAATATCATCAATGAATAAAAATTACTAGGCGTAAGATAGCAGTGCAATAATGCTAATATCATAAAATAACACCAAGAGTAACAGTAACAATAGCAATTAACAATAATATTAATAATATTAATAATATTAAAACAAAAATAAAAACATTGATAGACGGTTATCTGTCTACTAGAACTGAGGTTCTTCCTTCATTCTCTCTCTCTCTCTCTCTCTCTCTCTCTCTCTCTCTCTCTCTCTCTCTCTCTCTCTCTCTCTCTCTCTCTCTCTCTTTCTTTTCTTCTTCCTCGCCACCCCGTTATTACTCTCTTCCTCCTTTTCCTTTTCCATTTCTCCCTCTCTCTCCTTCTTCTCCCCATTCCTCCCTCCTCCCCTTTCCATATTCTCACTCCCTGTTCTTTTCCAACTTTCTCCCACCCTCCCCGTGCGCAACTCCCCACCCACCCACCCCCATTCCCCCTTGCCCATACTTCATTACACTCCAACGCAGCACTCTATTTATACTTGGGTTCGTGACGCACATTCCTCCTCCCCTCTCCCTTCCCCCCTCCCCTTCCCCTTCCACTCCTCCACCTCCTCTTCCCATCCCATTCCATTCCTCCTACTCCTCCTCTTCTTCTTCTTCTTCTTCTTCTTCTTCTTCTTCTTCTTCTTATTCTTCTTCTTCTTCTTCTTCTTCTTCTTCTTCTTCTTCTTCTTCTCCTCCTTCTCTCCCAACGAGACCTTGACACCAACTATTGGTTCGATACAGGGGGTACACGGTACTCTGCAACATTACCCTTGCAATATCAGTATCAATATTGCTATTCCCATTCCCTCGTTTCGGTTTATTTTTGCTTTCTAGTCTGTATTTATTTTTGCTTTCTAGTCTGTATTTTTTTTTTTTTTTTTTTTTATTCATTCATGCCAAGGATATACGTTGCTATTTTTAAGTTTTTTTTTTCATGTAAAAGAGAAAGATTAATATTCTTTTTCCTTGATCTTCCGTACCTGTATGCTGGAAAAGGGACATTTCTGCATCGATTTACAGCATTTCCATAACTCTGCAGATCTGTACCATCCATATCCACATACTAATATAATTTATCTATCCCACCTAAGAAGGGGGGGGGGCGCTGGGGAGGAGGAGGTTAACAACAACAACAA
>NC_051398.1:3897946-3905369 GCF_015228065.2 Penaeus monodon | reverse complement strand
CCCCTTTTCCCCCCTCCCCCCCTCTCTCCCTTCTTCACCCTCTCCTTCTCTCTCGCTTTTCAACTCCCTCTCCTTCTCTCTCTCTCTCCCTCCTTCCTCCCGTCTCTCCCCCACCACTCCCCCTCCTTCCCCCTCTCTCCCCCACCCCACTCCCCTCTCCCCCCACCCCCGGGGTTCCGAAGGGCCCGCCGCGAAGCCAGAACCCCGACGGGAAAGGCCGACCTCCGCTCCCCACTCGGGTCCACTCATCCGCGCGCTTCATGTTGCAGGCCCTCTTTATGCAATGTTTCTTTTTTTATTATTTATCTATCTCTCTCTCTCTTTGCCTATCTGTGCCTATCTTTCTCTCTCTCTCGTGCTCTCTAATTTTTCCTTTCTCTCCCTCTCGCTCTTCTCTCTCTCTTCACTTCCTCTCTTCCTCTCTTTCCCTCTTCCTCTATCTCCCTCTCCCTCTTCCTTTCTCTTCCTTTCCCTCTTCCTCTTCCTCTCTCTCTATCTCTTCTCTCCTCTCTCCCCCTCTCTCCCTTTCTCCCTCCTTCTCCCCATCTCCCTCCCTGTCAAACCAACCCCCCCCCCCCCACTCAAAAAAATACCCACGCAGCCGGTTACTATCCCCCCCCTCCCACCACCAATATCCCAGAACGCCTATCCGCTTATCCGCACCGACCCGACCCGCATTTTAATATCCGTCCCGTATCCGCAGCGATTAAAAGGCTACTCACCCCCCCCCCTCAACCCAGGCCCCTGCTCGCTGCCGTGATCGATGCAGCTGCTCATCGGTCGCTGAATTTTAGATCGGCCGGCGTGGGGGTGGTGGGGGGGTGGGGGTGGGGGGTAGGACTCAAGTATTCATTTCTCTTGTAAATATTTGCTTGGCGAATGGGGATGCATATGGTGAAGGGGGAGGGGGAGGGGAGGGGGAGGGGGGAGGGAGGTTTAAGACCCATCGGCATGTAGCTTTTTTATATATTCATGTATTATTCATGTATATGTGTATATTAACAAGGATATATGTATATATCCTATACATTCGTGCACATATACTGTCCATATATAAATGTTATATTTATATTTGGTGTGTGCGTGTGTGTGTGTGTGTGTGTGTGTGTGTGTGTGTTGTGTGTGTTTGTGCCTGTGTGTGTGTCTGTCGTGTGATGTAGTGGTGTTATTAATGCCATTTCTGCTTTCTTTCCAGGGATATACAGAGATAAAAAAAAATTACCAAGACCCACATTTGCCAAACACTTCCACCCTGTTTGCTTTCTAGCAAGCAAGCAAGTATACGTCAGACCAGCACCCCACTCCTAACCCCCTCCTCACACTCCCACCCCAACTTCACCCCCTCCCCTACCCCAACTCCAACCCTCCCCCACTCCCACCCCGACTCCATCTCATTCCGCCTCAGGGAAAACGAGCGCCGTAAGTGAAATGTTACGGGCCAACACCGTAGACTTTCACGCACTCGGCCGGTAACGGGAAGCAATGATCCTAATCCTATACATACCATTTACTACGAGGCGAATGGACTTTGGCTGAAATCAAAATAATTTAAACAATGAAGAAGTTAAGGAATAAATAGACAGAGAAGGAAGAGAGATACGAAAAGAAAATGTAAGGAATAAAATACACTATCAAGGCATGACCCCCCCCCCTTCGATGTACACACCCTACACCAAGAATACTAAGAACAAGAATAAGAATAAAAACACCAACACTAACAACAACAATAATAACAATAGTACTAGTAATAAAAATAATGATAATAAAAATTAAAAATATCATCAAGGCACAAATAATAACAAGAACAAAAACAATAATAATAACAACAATAGTATCATCATTATCATCATCAAAAACAACAAAAACAACAACAACAACAACAACAACAAGTAATAATGAAACAATCCAACCAATACCAGTAATAAACAACGGCAAAGGCAAGCAAGGCGCCAGTACTCACGTGGCTCCGACGGTCTTCAACTTGAGGAACTGCGGCGTGAACTGGTACCTGACGAAGCGGCCGGCGTTGGGGTCGCTCTCCTCCTGGTCGATGCTGGCGTCGCCCTCCTCGGTTTCTGCCCAGGGAGGAAGGGAGAGGGGGGTTAATGTGTGCGAGGAGGAGGAGATGGAGGAGGAGGAGGAGGAGGAGAGGGAAGGAAGGAGGAGGAGGAAGAGGAGGAGGAGGTGGAAGGGGGTACGAGGAGGAGGCGGAAGTAAGTATCTTAATGCATGCAAAATAACCACCGAAAACTTGTCTTACGACGAATACAATCACGTGATAACCTGCAACATCTCAAACTGCAACGCCCCCCCCAAAAAAAGAAAAAAAAATCAGACACGAACACACAAGTTATGCAAAAAAAACACAGAAGAAATTCTCCGGCCGCGGCAAAAGAGCGGAAACCTTCTATGCAAATTTATATAGCCTCTTATTTTCCACGAGGCTTCCCCGCTGACGATAATTGTTCAGGGGGTTTCCGGCTGAACCGAATCCCCATTCCGCTTTCGCAGAGAAAAGCCAATTTCTGGTGTAATGGGTATCACATTCGCACACATCGAGGGATATAACGAAGAGAGAAGGAAAGGGAGAGGGAGAGAGGAAGGATGGCAGGAAGTGAGGAGTGGGAAAGGAGGAGAGAAAGGGAGGGAGAGAGAGAGGAGGAGGGAGGGAGGAGGGGAGGGAGGGGAGAGAGAGAGAGGAGAGAGAGAGAGAGAGAGAGAGAGACAGAGAGAGAAGACAGAGAGAGAGAGACGAGAGAGAGAGAGAGAGAGAGAGAGAGAGAGAGAGAGGAAAAGAGAGAGGAGAGGAGGAGAGAGAGAGAGGGAGGGAGGGAGGGAGGGAGGGAGGGGGGGGGAGGGAGGGAGGGAGGGAGGGAGGAGGAAAGGAGAGAGCGAGAGGGGAGAGAGAGAGAGAGAGAGAGGAGAGAGGGGAGAGAGAAGAGAGAGAGAGAGAGAGGGAGAGAGAGAGAGACAGGAGAGAGAGAGAGACAGAGGAGAGAGAGACAGAGAGAGAGAGAGACAGAGAGAGAGAGGGAGGGAGGGAGGGAGGGAGGGGGAGGGAGGGAGTGAGGGAGGGAGTGAGGGAGGGAGAGAGAAAGAAAGAGATACAGAGAGAGAGAAAGAAAGAGATACGAGAGAGAGAGAGAGAGAGAGAGATACAGAGAGAGAAAGAAAGAGATACAGAGAGAGAAAGAAAGAGATACAGAGAGAGAGAGAGAAAGATATATATAGAGAGAGAAAAGAGAAAAGAGAGACAGAGAAAAATAAAAAGAGCAGAAACTAGACACGAAAGCACGAAATCAACACACAAACAAAACAAACAAAAACAAACACACACACACACACTACCCAGCATCCCGACCCGGAGAGAGGGAGCAGCCTCCGGCAGCGTCTCCTCCAGCATGCAACAAATACCAATTGCACCTGATGACCTCACTCAAGCCTCGGCCAAGATGCGTCTTTGCGAGAAACTTGTGCAACTCGAGACTCTAAATATACCACACTCACTGGGGCTGGCTTTCGCTTCCACTTAGGCGGGGGAGGCGGGAGGGAGGGAGGGAAGGTGAAAGAGAGGAGGAGTGGGGGGCAGGGAGGGAGGGAAGGAAGGAGAGTGGAGGAGGGGAAGTGGGAGGGAGGAAAGAAGGTAGGCTGGCTAGAAAGGGAGGGAGAGGGTAAGTAGAAGGAAGGAAGGGAGGGAAGGAAAATGGAGGAAGGAAGTGGAAGGGAGGGAAGTAGGGGTGCAACGAGAGGTGGAGGGAGGTAGAGAAGGTGAAAGGGAGCGAGAGTGGGAGGGAGGATGAGTGGAGGAAGGAGGGAGGGAGGGAGGGAGGGAGGGAGGAGGGAGGGAGGGAAGGAGGGAGGGGAGAAGGCAGGTAGAAGCCACGGTGAAAAGAAGTAGGTAAGAGGCAAGGAGAGAATGAGAGAAAAGAAGGAAGGAAAAAGAAAAAGAGTGAGAGAGAGAGAGAGAGAGAGAGAAAGAGAATCAGAGAGAGAGAAAGAGAACCAGAGAGAGAGAAAGAAGAAGCAGAGAGAGAGAAAGAGAAGCAGAGAGAGAGAGAGAGAGAGACGAGAGGAGGAGGAGAAGAGAGAGAGAGAGACAGAGAGACGAGAGGAGAAGAGAGAGAGAGAGACGAGAGGAGGAGAAAAGAGAGAGGGAGTGGGAGGAAGGGGAGTGGGGGAGTTGGAAATTCACTCCGACTCCAGCTCCTTCTCTGCCAACTTTGGTTTAGTCTGGAATTGCTAACACCGCGGAAGACACTCCGGGATGTGGCAGGAACTTGCATTGATATAGAAAGGGAATTTCTTTGTTTATATTTATGTTTTATCCTTTATCTATATATAATTATTGTTATCCTTATTACTATTATAATTATCATCATCCTAATTATAATTACCATCATCATTATTATCACTATCATTATTCCTAAAATGACCCTTCCGTGTTCAATACAGAAAGATAATAGAATATATAAAAATAAAAATAAAAATAAAAATAAAAATAAATGAAATGAAATACAAAAAACAAGCGAACGAACAATAAAGCAAACAGACCAACAAAAACAAACAAATACAACAAAACAAAATAAAAATAAATAAAATACCAAGACAAGAGTCGTAAAACCCAGACAGACGACCCGGGGACTCGTTCAGGGGGGGGGGGTCGTTCGCAACATCTACCGTACGAAGCAGGACAGACAGAGAGATAAAAAAAATAGACAGAGCGGGATATTAAAATAGTTTATTCGTCTAGCGTCTAGGGATATATGTCTATCAACCTGTCTATCAAATTCATCACCCAGCGATCTATCAATCAAGCCTTACGGTGTATATAAGAAAAATAAAATTATATATATCTATCTCCAGATGTATCTGCCTATCATTCGCTCTATCCATCTATCTATTTAGCTATCAAGTCATATAAAAGTAGATAAAGAGAGATCCATGAAACTATCTATCTATCTAGCTATCAATCTATCTAATCACATTCCATCTATCTATCAAGTTCGATAATTCTCTATCTGTCAGATAGAGAATTATCTATCAGAGAGAAAGAGAGAAAGAGGAAGAGAGAGAGAGAGAGAGAGATGATAGAGACGAGACAGACCGAGAGAGAGGAAGAGAGAGAGAGAGAGAGAGAGAGGAAAGAGAGAGAGATGAGGAGGAAGAGGGGAGAGAGTGAGAGTGAGAGAGAGAGAGGAGGAAGAGAGGGAGAGTGAGGAGGAAGAGAGAGAGAGAGAGGAGGAAGAGAGAGAGAGAGAGAGAGAGAGAGAGAGAGAGAGAGAGAGAGAGAAAGAGAGAGAGAGAGAGAAAGAGGGAGAGAGAGAGAGAGAGGGAGAGAGAGAGAGAGAGGAGAGAGAGAGAGAGAGAGAGAGAGAACAAACATCCATCATTCAAGAGGATTTTCTTTTCTCTCGCATTTCAGGTCCGCGCCAACAGGTCATCTCACCCCCTCCCCCGACCCCTGAGCTGGTCACCACTCAGTGCCAATGCTCTCTAAGTGCCAGCCTTTGCTAAGTGTTGAGAGTACGGATGAGGACAGGGGGGAGAGGACAGGGGGGGAAGGAGACAGGGAGGGGTGTAGGAGGGGGTGGAGTGCTGAGGGGCGCTGAAAATTTGATTGAAATTAGAAAGAGAGAGAGAGAGAGAGAGAGAGGAGAGCGGAGAGAGAGAGAGAGAGAGAGAGAGAGAGAGAGAGAGAGAGAGGGAGAAGATGAGAGAGAGAAGAGAGAGAGAAAGGAGGAAGAAGAGGAGGGGAAAGGAGGAGGAGGAGGAGGAGGAGGAGGAGGAGGAGGAGAAGGAGGAGGAGAGAAAGAAAGGGAGAGAGAGAGAGAGGAGGAGAGAATGAGAGAGTGAGAGAGAGAGAAGAAGAAAGGGAGGCAGGAAGGGAGAAGGGGGGAGGGATAAAGAGCAAATGCAATTGCAAGTCAATACACTAGCAACTTTGACGTAATGCCATGGTAAACAAGTGTCCCCGTGTACGTGTGTGTATATATGTGTGTACGTGTACGTGTGTGTGTGTGCGTGTGTGTGTGTGTGTACGTGTGTGTACATATGTGTGTACGTGTATGTGTACGTGTACGTGTACGTGTACGTGTACGTGTACGTGTGCGTGCGTGCGTGCGTGCGTGCGTGTGCGTGTGTGTGTTTGCGTGTCAAGGCTATCAATATAGCGGAGGAAACACCATGGAAACGAAGACAAAAAAAAACACACAAAAAGAAATAGAAAGAAAAAAAATATAAATGTAGATACCAATAGGAGAAAAAAAAAAAAAAAATAAAAACACCAAGTGGCAATACCAGCATAGAGAAAGGGGAAGAGAGAAAAGCCACAAAAGGGAAACTAAAGGAATTTGAAAGAATCCCAAAGGAGCGGCGGAGATGATTTCTGGAGCGACGCAAAAGAATGTAAAAACGTGAAAGAGATATAATGAAAAGATGAGATTATACAACGTGGAGACGAAATGAAAGGAGGAAGGAGGAGATGGAAGGAGGAGGAAGAAGCAACAGCGAGAGGAAGGAGGAGACGGAAGGAGGAAGAAGGAAAGGGAGGAGGAAGGGAGAAGGAACGGGAGAAAGAAAGAGGAGGAGGGGGAGGAGGAGGAAGGAGGGAGGGGGAGAAGGAACGGGAGGAAGAAAGGAGAGGAGAGGGAGGAGGAGAGGAGGGAGAGGAGTAGGAAGGGGGAGGAGGAGGAAAATGAACGGAAGGAACGGGAGGAAGAAGGGGAGGAAGGGAGAGAAGGAGGAGGAAGGGAGAGAAGGAGGAGGAAAAAATAAGAGAGGAAAAGGAGCAGAAGGAAACATGGAAAAAAGATTAAAAGGGTTGATCAGTAAAATACAGGGAAAATATCCGTACAAATATAACAGGCAAGAAAGGGAAAACCCCCACACACACACCAAAAACCCCACACCCCACACACACACACAACACACACACACACACACAAACACACAACACAAAACACACAACACACACAACACACACCCCCATCCCCAAATGAAAGAACAATTAACAAAACCAGCAAAAATTTCCCCGAGGAGAACAAGAACACACAAGAGGGTTGGCGATCGTCAAGAGCCAAGGAAGGAGCAGGCGCGAAAGGGCGGAAAAGGAAAGGGGGATGAACAGGAAACGGGGGGGGGGGGGGAGAGAGAGAGAGAGAGAGAGAGGAGAGAGAGGAGGAAGAGGAGGGAGAAGAGAGGAGAGAGGAGAGAGAGAGGAGAGGAGAGAGAGAGAGAGGGGGAGAGGGAAGGGGAGAGGGGGAGAGTGGGAGAGGGAGAGAGAAACGGAGGAGAGAGAGAGAGAGAGAGAGAAGGAGGGGGGATGAGGGAGAGAGGGGGAAGGGAGAAGGGGAGAGAAGAGAGGGGAAAAAGAGGAAGGGGGAGAGAGGAGAGAGGAGAAAAAAAAAGAGAGGGAGAGAGGGGA
>NC_051398.1:3879291-3896791 GCF_015228065.2 Penaeus monodon | reverse complement strand
TTTCAGTACATCGCCCCCCCCCCCCAAAAAAAAAAAAAAAAAGTCACTTCAAAAGTTAATGCATCGAACCCTAAACAAAAACAATGTAGAAAAAGATACAAGAGTTGGTCACTTCAAGAGAGTAAATATACAGACTTTCTCTCTCAAAGCACGTCCGCTCAACCAGACAATAAAAACACGGTACGGACTTAAACGAACGCACGCACGCACGCACGCACGCACACATACATACATACATACATCCTACAACAAAATTAATTCTAAACACCGTAAAGAAAGAGAGAGAGAGAGAGAGAGAGAGAGAGAGAGAGAGAGAGAGAGAGAGAGAGAGAGAGAGAGAGAGAGAGAGGAGAGAGGAGAGAGGACAGAGGAGAGAGGAGGGGGAAGGAGGAGCAGGAGCAGGAGGAGAGAGAGAGAGAGAGAGAGAGAGAGAGAGAGAGAGAGAGAGAGAGAGAGAGAGAGAGAGAGAGAGAGAGAGAGAGAGAGAGAGAGAGAGAGAGAGAGAGAGAGAGAGAGAGAGAGAGAAACAGAGAAGAGAAGAGAAGAGAAGAGAAGAGAAAAACTCAAACCCCACATTCCGATTCAACTCGCACAACGCAACAAAAGACAGCTGAACGAACACATACAAGGCGAAGCTCCCGATACACGTTCCGAACATGTTAACGAAGAGGCCAAGGCGCGCCGGCCTCGTGAAAATCTCCGAGGGACGGAATAGGCTTTCCGTAAATAAAGTCTCCCGACCAACCGACCAGCTGACTGACCAGCCGACCAACCGACTAAACGACCAGCCGGCCAACCGACCAACCGACCAGCTGACTGACCAGCCGACCAACCGACTAAACGACCAGCCGACCAACCGACCACCCTACTTATCAACCCACCCGACTTACTGACTGACCGACCAACCAACTAACCGACCAGCCAAACAACCGACCACCCGACAACCCGACCAACCAACCACCCGACTAACCGACCTCTCGCCGCTGCTCACGCCAAGTGGGTTGAGGGGAGGAGGAGGGAGATGTGTGGGCTGAGGAAAGGGTGCGTTGGAGATGTTGGAGAGAAGTTTTGGGCGTGGAGAGGGGGTTGAAGGAGAAGAAAGGAGAGAGGGAAGACGGGAGAGGGAGAGAACGCAAACGGGGGAAAAATAGAGAGGGAGAGAGGAAGTGAGGAAAGAGAAGGGAGGTAGGAAAGGAAAGGAAGGAAAGAAGGGGGAGGGAGAGGTCGATGGAAGAAAGGGGGGGAGGGGGAGGGGGAGGGGTCGAAGGAAGGAGGGGGAGGGGGAGGGAGAGAGGGAGAGAGGGAGAGAGGCACCTTTGATGTGAATCTTAACGAAATGGGTTCCGTGCGTGGGCGAGCATTTGCGAGAGAAGAACGGACGTGAGCGAGGGAATGGCCAAGTTCTACAAAATTATGTCTGCCTAACTTTGTTACACATATACACACAAAAATAATGATAATGAGAATTGATAAATACTACTACTACTAACAATATTAATAATAATTGATAATGATAATAATAACAATAATGATCATTACTTTAATAGTAATAATAATAATAATAATAATAATAATAATAATAATAACAATAACAACAACAATAACAATAATAATAATAATTAGTAATACCAATAACAATAATAATAATAAATAGTAATACCAATAACAATAATAACAACAACAACAAATATACAAGAATAAAATAAAAGAGAGAGAGAAAAAAAACATAAAAAACCAGCGAAATAGACGCCCGGCCGACCACTCGCCTACACAAAATTAATGTTTGCCGACTCGACCCACGGCAGGAGAGCAGAGAGGTGGGAGGGCCAGGTTGACCTCAAGGAAAAACTGGCACCGGGATGGCACTTCCTCACTAAGGTGCCATACGGGAACTATTGATGGGTACGCCTGGCTTACCCCCCCCCCCCCCCTGCTCTATAATTTCTACCTTCACTCTCACCTTATCTTCCTACCCATCTAGCTCTCTCTGTTCCCTTCCCCTTCTCTCCTTCTCTCTATTCCCATCCTCTCTCTCTCTAGGTCGTCCCTCCTTCCTCTCCCCTACCTCTCCTCCCCCTCCTCCTCTTCCCTCCTCCCTCGCCTTCTCCTCGTGTCTATCCGTCTTTAAAGCGAAGTTTAACTACTGGTTGCATCATCACTCACCATCAATAAAGAGTAAAGATGCTGGGAAAATGCTCTCTCTCTCTCTCTCTCTCTCTCTCTCTCTCTCTCTCTCTCTCTCTCTCTCTCTCTCTCTCTCTCTCTCTCTCTCTCTCTCCTCTCTCTCCCTCTCCCTCTCTCCCCTCTTCTCTCCTCTCTCCCTCTCTCTCCCTCCCTCCTCCTCCTCCCTCTCTCCCTTCTCCTCTCTCCCTCTTCTACCCTTCTCCTCCCTCCTCCTCCCTCCCTCCCTCCTCTCCCTCTCTCTCTCTTTCTAATTTTATTCTCTGCACTCCCTTTTTTCTTTTTCTCCATTTTCTACCTTAACTTTTTTGCTCCATCTCCCTTCATAGTCTTTTAGTTCCCTTTTCACCCTCTCTTCTCCCTCCCTCTCCACTCTTCTCTCCCGTATCTCCCTTATCTCCCTCTTTTACCTCCCTCATTTTCCCTTCCCCCCTCTCTTATCTCCCTCCCTCTCCTCCCCCCCTCTCTTTCTCCGTTTTCTTAATACCGGCGGAAAAAAACACACACACACACACACGCAAAAGCCAAAAGTTCCGACCACCAGGATAATGCCACCGTCACCAGCTCACGCACGAGACCAAATCTCCCTCGCCCTTTTTTTCTATGCGCCCTTAAGGTCGACAGTCCCTTAACAACTGCCCTGGCCTTAAAACTCTAACAACACCTAAACAACAACAACGACTTTAGCCCTTTAGAATATTACAAAGTGTTATAAAAAAAAAAAAAAAAAAAAAAAACAATATTGATATATCAATAAAAACATAAGAGCAAATGAAAACTTCACATTTCCGAATCCACATCATCAAAATAAAATCACCACATGACACACACACACAAAAAAAAAAAATAATAATAATAACACAAATAGCAACCGAATCTAAATAATCTATATCAAAGACCACAAAGGGGCGGTTCTCGTGTGGGATTTAAGGTTCATAGCTTTCTATATACTTTATAACCCAGCTTTAACACACAGTTATAGCTCTCCATAAACTTTATAGCATAAAGTTGAACATACAGTTACTATGGAGCACCGTTTTCTTGATAACATGGAAGTATCTAGTTTACTGTACATCGAAACACGTAACTTTTTTCTTCAGCTTAAAGCATGTAATTTTCTAATGGGGGATGGGGTTGAGGGGAATAAAAGAGGGGAGTGGGGGAACGGAGAGATGGGAGGAGAAGTGTGAAGGAAGAGAAATGAAAGGAGGGAGAGGAGAAGGAGACAAATGATAGGATGTGGAGGCGAGGGAGAGAAAGGAAGGGAGAATATGAAAGGGGGAGAGGGGAGGGAGAATTGAAAGGAGGGAGAGAAGGGAAAAGAGAGAGAAATGGAGTGAGGGAGAGAAGATAAGGGAGAGATATGGAAGGAGGCAGAAGAAAGGGAGAGAAATAGAAGGGGGGCAAAGGAAAGGAAGATAAATAGGAGGCAGAAGAAAGGAAGATAAGTAGAAGGAAGAAGAAAAAGAGACAAATAAAGGGAGGCAGAGAGAAGGGAGATAAATAGAATGAAGCAGAGGAAAGGGAGGGAGGGGAAAGGGGGAGGGGAGGGAAGTGTTTATATAAAATTACCAGCAACATCAAAAGACGCAGCCACTCCACGCCTTTAAAACAAAGTGCACTGTTTTGCACACGCGTTAAAATGTAAAGCCATGACGCGCCGTGTACCTTTAAGGGCCTGCGTTGACCTCCCGACTACCGCAATCTATCATCTGTGGGAGGCGGCAGACAGACAGACAGACAGACACGCAAACACACACCGTTTCTCACCTTCGTTCCCGTGCGGGAAGGAGACGCGACTGGTGTTATTTTCTCTCTCTCTCTCTCTCTCTCTCTCTCTCTCTCTCTCTCTCTCTCTCTCTCTCTCTCTCTCTCTCTCTCTCTCTCTCTCTCTCTAACGTGTCGGCCTCTCATCCGAGGGGTCGGCGGTTAGCGCCCCGCCCAGGCGCGAGAAGTTGCAACTGTCGCCCGGAGGTTACTGCTGTGGCTGGGCACCACGGCGGGCAAGGACTCGGTTCAGCAGACAGTATGTCACACCAAGAATATCCATTGTATCAAATGGAATCCAAACCAAATTAAACTCTCTGCCTCTGCCTCTGCCTTTCTTTCTCTCTCTCTCTCTACCCCTACCCCTCTCTACCTCTACCTCTACCTCTCTCTCTCTCCTCTTACATCATTCCCTCCCTCTCTCTCCCACACGCCGCCGAATACGTATCACACACACAACAACAAAAATCCCCATTAGTCACTGCCCACTAGCTCCCAAACGAACCAGAGGTCAAGCCAGGTCACGGGGGGGGGGAGAACGCGAGGGAAGGGGAGGTCAATCCATCGAGGTCACAAAACAGTAGTATCGATTTCCACAACAGGTTTTGTAGGTCACTTTGCCAACAGACACAACAGCTGCCAGAAATGTCTGTCTCTCAGTTCGTTTCCTTTTTATATGAGGGTGGGGGGGGGGGATAAAAGAGGGGTGGGGGGAGGAGGGAGAAGAAGCAGGAAGGGAGAGAAGAGTGAGAGAAAGGAAGGGAGAGACGGAGGGGAAGTGAGGGGAGTCAGAGTGGGGAAGATGGGGAGAACAGAGAGATGGTGGTAAAGAGTGGGGAAGATGGGGAGAAAAGAAAAGAGGGAGAGAGGGAGAGAGGAAGTGGGAAGGGAGGGAGATCGGGAAGGGAAGGAAAGGGGGAGGGGAAGAAACTAAAAGTATAAAGGAGGAGAGGGAATAATGAAGACGAAGTGCAAGGAAGAAGAGGGAAGAATCGAGGCGAAGTGGTAAGAAAGGAGAGGGAAGAAACGACGCAAGACAGAAGGGAGAAGGGTGAATAGAAGAGACCAAGCAAAGGGGAAGACGATTGCCAAGTGGAAGCGAGGAGAGCGAAGAGGAGAGGGGAAGAGTCGATAATTCCATACTCCCAATCGCCTACCTCTGATAGAGCGAGGAGGCGACCACATCCGGCGCAGCGAACAGACAGCCGCTTGGTCGAGGGTCAGCGCTTGGTCGAGGGTCAGCCGCTTGGTCGAGGGTCAGCCGCTTGGTCGAGGGTCAGCCGCTTGGTCGAGGGGTCAGCCGCTTGGTCGAGGGTCAGCCGCTTGGTCGAGGGTCAGCCGTTTGGTCGAGGGTCAGCGCTTGGTCGAGGGTCAGCCGCTTGGTCGAGGGTCAGCCGCTTGGTCGAGGGGTCAGCCGCTTGGTCGAGGGGTCAGCCCGCTTGGTCGAGGGTCAGCCGCTTGGTCGAGGGTCAGCCGCTTGGTCGAGGGTCAGCGCTTGGTCGAGGGTCAGCCGCTTGGTCGAGGGTCAGCCGCTTGGTCGAGGGTCAGCCGCGGAGGAATGAGAGCGACGGAGGGGGGGGGGGGCAGACGCGGTTTCCTAGTCTAGGAATGAAACATATGGAAACGCATGTGCGTGTGTGCACGCGTGTTTGATCGTTCGTGTGGGTAAAAGTGTGCGTGTCCGTGTGTGTGTGTGTGTGTCCGTGTGTGTGTGTGTGTGTGTGTGTGTGTGTGTGTGTGTGTGTGTGTGTGTGTGTGTGTGTGTGTGTGTGTGTGTGTGTGTGTGTGTGTGTGTGTGTGTGTGTGTGTATGTATGTGTATGTGTATGTGTGTGCGTGTGCGTGTGCGTGTGCGTGTGCGTGTGCGTGGGTGTGCGTGTGCGTGTGCGTGTGTCCGACCGTGCTGCACCGTCCTTACAGCCGAATTCAAGGCCAAGAGTCCATTCCAGGCTTAAAACGAAGGCGATGAAGTGAAAGCGATGACAACATCGATGTTGATGAGGGGAGACTCAGGCAAAGCTTGACCCGCAGCGATTTTCGCCAACCAATAACGAAATCAATCCAATAAAAACGAAAAGGTGTGCTGGATGGCAGTACACACGTCGAGTCACTAAATCTTAAAAAAAGGAATGAAAGGTATGGTAATTTACCGGTGATGATAATGACAAAAGATATAAAGAGAAGAACACGCGAACTGAACAACAAACAGCAACAACAACAACCGACATTTATATAAATAAAAAAATTCCACTTCCCCCCCCCCCTCTCCGGGTCACCGCAGCTCCCCCCCCAAACCTCCACTTTTCTTTCACCCTCCTCCCTCCCGTACCTCTCTCCATCTTTTCCTCCCCTACCTCTTCCCATACCTCCTCCCCCTCTCCCCCATTCTTTTCCTCAACCTCTCCTCCACCTCTCCCTCCCCCTCTCCCCCTTCCACCTCCTCCCCCTCTCCCCCACCCTCCCCCCACATCATCGACCTGAGAGGCTTGCCAAGCATGTACATTTCTCTTAAATAATTCACGACCTCAATAACGCGACACCCTACCCCCCCCCTGCCTCAATCCACCCATATCCCCCCTCCCCCATACCTTCCCCCTTTTGTCGTGGCATGTCATGGGAGTGCGATGCGGGTGGGGAGAGGGGGGAGGGGGGAAGGGAAGGGGGGGAGGGGATAGGAGGGCGGGGAGATAGGGAAGAGGGGGAGAGGGGAAGAGCAGAGAGAGAGGAAGGAGGAGGAAGGAGGATGAATGATGGAGAAGGGAGGGAGGGAGGAGGGGGGGGGAGGTGCAGGTAGGAGAGGACTTACTGGGAAGGGGAAGAATAAAGAGCAGGGGGAAGGGGGGCGGCAAGAGGGAGGGTTGGGGGAAGGGGGGAGAGGCAGGGGGTGGAAGGTGGGGAACAGAGGCGAAGGGGCGTGAGCGGGGGTGAGGAGGGGAAGGGGGGGTATGGAATAGAGGCGGGGAAGAACAGGAAAGGTGGGAGGAGGAGGGTAAGAGGGGAGGAGAGGGAGGGAGAACATGACCAGTGGGGGGAAAGGATATGGGGGGGGGGGCAAAAGAAGTGGAGGAGAGGGACAAGGGAATAGGGAACGGGAAGGGGGAGGGAGAAGAGAATAGGAGAGGGGGAAAGGCAAGGGAATAAAGGAAGGAGGAGAACGGCAGTGCAAGAGGGATCCCATCCTCATCCAATCAGGCGCCAGGACACATTCGACAGTCCCTTCCGTCAACACACGAAAGGCTGAACCATTCGAGTTAACGCTGTCAACACGAAACGCCAAATTTAACCCCAAGAGTTCACATATCCAACCCACGATCTCAAATTCAACCCCAAGATTTAACATTACCAATCTAAAACCTCACATTGAACCCTACAAGATTAATATATTCAACCCAAAACCTTAAATTAACCCCTGAGATTTAACATATTCTACTCAAAAGATCAAACTAAACCCCACGATTTAACAAAGAATTTAACCCCAAGAGTTCACATATTCAACCCACGACTACACATTTAACCCCAAGATTTAACATTACCAACCCAAAACACAAAATTCAAGCCCACAACCAACCCAAAACCTAAAATTTAACCCCACATTCAACACGAAATAATCAAATAACGCATTAAAGCAGCGAAGAAAAAAAAACTACGACAAACAAATGAAACAATTAATAAAAAACAAAAACATAAGAATCTCTGTGTCACACATATTGCGCCGTGTACAGAGTAGCACCTGCCTGTATTGCATGACACATCGTTGGAAAATGACACACGCCACCCTCATGACAAGTGTTCTGCATGTCGCCAATGGTGGTCGTGTTGGTGATAACACTGATCATTATGATAAAAAATTTGATGATGGTAACAAAAATCATAATAACAATAACAACTACAATAATAACTATATCAATAATAATAATAACAATAAAATAGCAATGATAATAGTAATAACCATGATGATGATGATGATGATGATGATGAATAGTAATAGTAATAGTAATAGTAATAGTAATAATAATAATAATAATAATAAACAAACAATCATAATGATAATGAAAACAACAACAAAAACAAAAAAAACAATAAAAAATATATAACAACAACAATAATCATCATCATAACAAACATCCCAACGGCATCTCCTAGCAACATGACCTTAATTACACAAGCCTACAGATATAAATCCCCTCCCCCCCTACCCCAGATCCCCCTTTCCAAAATAGCTACCCCCCTCTCCCCCCCCTTTCCTGACCCTCCCCACCCCAACCCCTTACCCTCCCCCCAGCCCCCTATCACCTATCACCTACCCCCTAACCCTCCCCCCCCCCACCCCGATAGGCTGTCTGTCACATCGCATGATCGATACGGACACGCCGGGGAAAAGTATGGCTGGGGAGGAAGCAGACATCGGGAGCGTGTTGTGGAGGGGCACTTGGCAACGGGAGGGAGGGGGGAGGGAGAAGAGAGGGAGGAGAGAGAGGGGAGGGAGGAGAGAGGAGGGAGGGAGGAGAGAGGAGGGTTGAGAGGGAGGAGAGAGGAGGGAGGAGGAAGAGAAGAGAGGAAGGAGGGAGGGAGGGAGAAGAGAGGAAGGAGGGAGGGAGGGAGGGAGGCAGGGAGGGAGGGGGGAGGGAGGGAGGGAGGAGAGAAGGGAGGGGGGGTCATAGAGAGGCCATAGGGCGGGCCACAGGGTAGGTCAGGGTGTGGATAACACAGGTGTTTTCCGTGACGACGACCTCCTCCTAAATCTCCTCTTCCATGCCATAGACCCCCCCTCCTCCTCCTCCCCCCCTCCTCCTCCTCCTCTCCCTCCTCCTCCTCCTCCTCCTCCTTCACTTCCTCTTCCTTAACCATCCCATAGCCCCCTTCCTCCTCCTCCTCCTTCTCTTTCTCTTTTTTCTCCTCCTCCTGTTTTTCTTCTTCCTTCTTCTAAACCTCTCCTTCTTGCATTATCCTCTTCCTTCCTCGACATCCTCCAAATCCTCTCCCTTCTTCCCCTCCTCCTCATCATCATCTTTTATTCTCCTTTTCTATTCCTCTGTCTCCTCACCCCCAGTTCCCATTCCCTCTATTCCCCTTCCAATTATCCTTCCTCTACCCATCCCCTTTCCTCCTCCATTCCCCCATCTCTCCCCTCCCCCCTCTACCCCCTTCCAACTCCCCTTCCCCCCTCCACCTCTTCTTCTCCCTCCCTTCCATCCCCTACCTCCTCTCCCTTTCCCCTTCCCTCTCCCCCTTCTACCCCTTATTTCGACCCTCCACCTCCCCTTCCCCCCCTCCACCTCCCCTTCTCCCCCCCTCCACCTCCCCTTCTCCTCCCTTTCCATCCCCTACCTCTCCCCCTCCCCCAACTTCAGCGCTCAGTCGAAAGTGGGCCGAGCGCGTTACGTCATCACGCCCACGGTGAAGGAGGGAAGGAGAGCGGGGGATGTGTGAGGGGGGGGGGGTCGACGGACTGAGGGCGCGCCATGCATTATCAATGGGACGCGTGGAAAGTATTCTGAAGTTGGAGGGAGGGACGGAGGGAGGGAATGGGCGAATGAAGGAGGGAAGGAATGGGGGAAGGAAGGAGGGAAGGCAGGAGGGAAAGAAGGATGGAGGGAAGGGAGGGAAGGAAGTAGGGGGAAGGAGGGAGGGGGAAGAGGCGGAGGAAGAGAAGGAGGGAATAAGAGAGAGAGAGAGAGAGAGAGAGAGAGAGAGAGAGAGAGAGAGAGAGAGAGAGAGAGAGTGAAAGAAAGAAAGAGTGAGAGAGTCAGAAATATACAGATAGATCATTAGACACACACACACACACACACACACACACACACACACACACACACACACACACACACACACACACACACACATATATATATATATATATATATATATATATATATATATATATATATATATATATATATATCGAGAGCGGGAAAAAATCCTCTCCAGGTGGAAAATCCCAAGAAATGGAAAAAAGTCGGACGACGTCTAGCCTTTCCCTCTAGCCACCCCCCCCTCCCCTTTCAAAAATAGCCAAGCATTGACCTGAAAAAATAACAACTCACAGAAGAAGAAAAAAAAAAGACCGTTACATGACATTCACGAAATGTCAGGAAACGTCAGCGCGAGATCTGCTGACTCAATTGCCTCCTTGCCTGGCTCGGCTGAGTGCGCTGACGGCCGTGTGACAAGAGCCTATCAATCGAGACACGGACATAGGCCTACCGAAACCGAGGCAAAACTAAATAAATAAATAAAACAAATAAATATATAAATAAAGAAATAAATAAATAAATAAAAATAAATAAACCAGAGTCGAATTTCTCGATAAAATGTTCGCATTAAAACGAAACAAAACAAAAAACGAAAAACAAAAATAAAATCTTGCCTCCGACAAAGACTAAACACTAACAATTCATTTAGAAAGACGTTAGCAATAAGAGAGAGTGCCAAATGCCACGTGTACCAGCTTAGAAGCGGAAAAAGGAATAAGAAGAAGAGAGGGAAAAAAAAGACGCACTGTGTGGGTTTCAACACGTGTCCGCCATAAGCCTGCGCCGTGAAAATAACGAGGTCAGCGCACAAACACGGGACAAATGAACAAACAAACAAAAAAAGTTACAAATAGGTAAAAAAAAAATAGCAATCGTTACCCACAAATACGTAAAAAAAAAAGTTACAAACAAATAAATAAAAAAAGATAAAAAAATAAATAAATACACGAGTAGATACGAGTAAAAAAAAAAAAGAGCTAACGAGCTAAGATAACTTTGTAAATAGAAGAAGAAGAAAAAAGATTGCCATCTTCCCAGAAACAGATAAAGCAAGGTAAAGCAAGGTAAGGCAAGATGAAGCAAAATAAAGCAAGATAATGCAAGAGAAAGCAAGATAATGCAAGAGAAAGCAAAACAAAGCAAGGCAAGACAAATCAAGATAAGACAGAGCAAGATAAGGCAAGCCAAAGCAAGATAAGGCAAAATTAACCAAGACAAAGCAAGATAAAGCAAAATTAATTAAATTAAAATAAAAGCAAAACAAATCAAGAAAAAAAACAAGCCAAAGCAAGATAGAGCAAGAACAGACAAGAAAAAGCAACAAAACAAAAAAGCAAGATCCAGCAAGGCAAGGCAATGGCCAAGTTTACTAGGCGCGGAGAAGCCCCTTGTTACGACCCCAATAAACCCGAAGGAGGCGTTAACTCTGTGCCGCTTTGGGGGCTTAAACATTCCGCGAAAATAAAATCCAGACGGAATTAGGCAGAAAAGCGACGGTAAAAATAATAATAACCAACAACAACGACAACAGCAACAAGACGACAACAATAATTATCCCAAGAATGATGATAAAATAACAATAAGAATAAATATAACAATAACAATAACTTTAACGATAACAAATATAAACAAAACCACCAAGAACCATACACGAAAATAAGTCCATAAACCGTCAACTAGCAGGTCGCACTCCCAAAGCGGCCTATCAATAACGACCAACTTATCGGGCGGCAGTCTGAGTGGCCGAGTTTTGAAACGGGGCGTCACATTCCGTAGATTTTAAGAGCCAAGCTGGTTCAACGAGACTAGAATCTTGTGTGCGTGTGCGTTGTGTGCGCTTTGTGAGCGCGCGCGCGCGCGCGCGCGTGTGTGTGTGTGTGTGTGTGTGTGTGTGTGTGCGTGTGAGTGAGTGAGTGAGTGAGTGAGTGAGTGAGTGAGTGAGTGAGTGAGTGAGTGAGTGAGTGAGTGAGTGAGTGAGTGAGTGCGCGTGCGTGCGTGCGTACGTGCGCCTGCGTGCATGAGTATGTATAGATGTTCTTTTATCCGCAAATACGACAATGATTTTGATCATACTTATTCAGCCAATATCCCTATGCACAATTTGACACACAAACGAAAATAGAATGGCTGAGCCAGTTATAAGCGGGTAAGTCACCACCTCTTGGCATATTGGAAACTAGTCACTTGTAACATATACCTAAAGAAAGAAAAACAGAAAGAAACAAAGAAAGCAAAAAAAAAAAAAAAAAAAACAAGCTACTGAAACAAGCTATCAAACTAACAAATATTTCAGATTCACTATAATATGACAAAAAGCATCTACTCGCTCACATTTCACATTCAGAAACACTCTCCCCTTTTCTTAATCTTGAAATATCGCTCGGAAGGAATTTCAGTTCTTTTGTTGAAGGGATAGAATAACGGGCAAAAATAGAACATCCTCAGAAAGAAAAAAAAAGAAAAAAGGAAAAATAAAATATAGTCCACACGAGTGATGAAAATATTGCATAGTTGGCATACCTATTTTGCGCTTGCTAGTTGATGCAATTAAACGCATGCAAGGAGCAATGACCCAGTACCGCATATCCATTCTCCCTTCTCCTTTTCCCTACCCTCCTTTCCCTACCCCTTTCCTTTCTCACTCGTCTGTTCCTCTCTTTCCCTTCTTTCTTCTTCCTATCTTTACATACCTTATTCGACCGTCCTCCACAATTTCCTCTCTGCACTCTCCTCTCGCCCCCTTCTCCCCCCCCCCTGTCCTCTCCTTTTTCTTTTCCTTCTTACCTTTCCCTCCTCTCATCCCCTTCCCTTCCCTTCCTTCTCATCCCTCTATCTTCCCCTCAATGTTATTCCGTTCTCTCCCTTTCCTCTCATCGCTCATTCCCCCTCTCCCTCCATCCCTCCCTCCTTCCCTTTTCCCCTTCTCTCCTTCTCCCTCCATTCCTCCCTCCTTCCCTTCTCTCCTTCCTCCCTCCCTCCCGTCCCCCCTTCCCCTCTCCACTCCCTCTTATTGACCATGCAATCATGCAATTGCGCTGTAAAATTCCTACGCCGCGATCGCGTTATGCAGCAATGACTTGTCGTGCATTAGGAGCCTGTGTTGAAGTGCGGCGAGGCGAGGAAGAGGCAATGCAGACAGGTAGGAGAATAAGGTAGGTCTCTCTCCTCTCTTCTCCTCTCCTCTCTTCTATCTTTTCTCTTCTCTTCTCTCCTCTCTTCTCTTTTCTTTTCTCTCTCTGCTTCCTTCTTTCATTCTTTCCTTCCTTTATTCCCTCCTCCCTCCCTCCCTCCCATATTCCTTCCCTCCCTCCCTCTCTCCTTCTCTCTCACCCTAAGCCCCCTCCCCTCCCTCCTACATACCAACTACCTTACCGCAAAGGCCATAACTTCACCTTTTATAATAACTACTGTAAATAAACCACCATCCGCATCATTACCATATAACCTGAGTCCTTCGTCCAGCAGAAATCACAAAACGTTCAGTGATCGACAAAACCAAGCCGGTTCTATGCCCAAGCCAAGCCAACCTCGCTGGTTCTATAGCCAAGCCAAGCCAACCTCGCTGCTACTTCATTCATTCCCGCAAACACACGCACACGTACATACATACATATGCTTTTACACACGGGCATACACAAACGGTGCGTTTGTGTGTGTGGTGTGTGTGTGTGTGTGTGTGTGTGTGTGTGTGTGTGTGTGTGTGTGTGTGTGTGTGTGTGTGTGTGTGTGTGTGTGTGTGTGTGTGTGAGAGAGAGAGAGAGAGAGAGAGAGAGAGAGAGAGAGAGAGAGAGAGAGAGAGAGAGAGAGAGAGAGAGAGAGAGAGAGAGCGTGCATAGGTAAATGTAAATGACAGAGTAAGTGAGTGTGAGTATAAGTTTGAGTGTGAGTGAGAATGTGAGAGTATACCTTCACGAAATCAATATCAAATATACAATCAACATTATCGGCACCACGAAATCAATTTATCGAATGCGCGCTTATTCTCTGTTCATATTCAATCAGGTGTGTCTGTAGGTGTGGTTGCGGGGGGGGGTTGAGAGAGAGAGAGAGAGAGAGAGAGAGAGAGAGAGGAGAGAGAGAGAGAGAGAGAGAGAGAGAGAGAGAGAGAGAGAAAGAGAGAGAGAGGAGAGAGGAGAGAGAGAGAGAGAGAGAGAGAGAGAGAGAGAGAGAGGGAGAGAGAGAGGAGGGAGGGGAGGGAGGGGGGAGGGAGGGAGGGAGGAGGGGGGAGGGAGGGATAGAGAGGAGAGAGGAGAGAAGAGAGAGAGAGAGAGAGAGAGAGAGAGAGAGAGAGAGAGAGAGATGGAAAGAATCAGAAAGAGAAAAAAAAAAAAGAAAAAAAAAGTTAAAGAGAGAGACAAAGACACTAAAACTGAGACCCTCCCTTCCCTTCCCTTCCCCTCCCCTCCCTTACTCCTAACCCTCCATCCTGCCCCCCCCCCCCCCAAATAGGCCCCCGTCCCTCCTGCGTCACACCACACGTCACACTCGCCCCTAGTGTGACGAAACGAAGCCTCATACTGCCCCTCTCACCTCCCCTACAACTCCCTTTCTTGTTAACCCGAAGTTAGTTTTAAGAAGGTTATATAACGGCAAAATATGAGGAGCTTTTTTTTGTCACGAACCTATATGGTATTCTTATATATCTTTGTTGTCTATGTCTTGCAGTTGTTTGTCTGTTTATTTGTGTGAATCTGTCTTTGAAATGTATCGTCTCTAAATATTCCTCGCTCTCTCTCCTTCTCCTTCTCCTTCTCTTTCTCCTTCTCCCTCTCCCTCTTCCTCTCCCTCCCTCTTCCTCTCTCCCTCTTCCTCTCTCTCTCTCTCTCGCTTTATCTTTTTTTCTTTCTCTCTTTCTCTCTCTCCCCTTTTCCCTCTCTCTCTCCCTCTCTCCATCAACAACTATCTATCGATCAATCTCCCTCTCTCTCCATACCTGTACGATGACAGAAACCGACGCGCTCTCTCACCCCCTCCCTCTCACCCCCTCCTTCTCCCTCCCTCCTACTCCTCCTCCCTCCCCCTCCCCCCTCTCTTTCTCTCTCTCCATTCATCCATCAAAAACTATCTCTCGGTCAATCTATCAACCTCTCTACCCGGCCAAGCAAAAGCAATAATCGCGTCTCCCTCTCTCCTGGTGCTTTCAGCCTGGCGTAATTGGGAAGGCACTAATTGGCCCAATCAACGGTGCTCTGCTTGCCCACAATCGCGAGCAGCATCAGTCTAGAGGCGCTCGGGAACAATCGGTAACAGTGCTTAGGTATAAACATTTATCCTTTATCTCTACTTATTTATATTTTTCATTTGATTTTGTTTTATTTAATTCTATTTAATTTTATTTACTTTATTTTATTTTATTTGTGTGTGTGTGTGTGTGTGTGTGTGTGTGTGTGTGTGTGGTGTGTGTGTGTGGGGTGGCTGTGTGTGTGTCGCGCGTTTCGTGGTGTGTGCGTGTGTGTGTGTGTGTTGTGTGCGTGCGTGCGTGCGTGCGTGCATGCGTGTGCGTGTGCGTGTGCGTGTGAGTGTGTGTGTGTGTGCGCGTATGCGTGTGCGTGTGCGTGGCCACCGACTGGGCGACTCGTGTGTGGCTAATGATCTACCTGTCCATTCATTTACCTTGCTTTTTTATGCACCTATCATCCATTTTTTCTGTTTATTCCATTGATTCTCTAATTTTTTTCTTATGTTTTTCTTTTATTTATTGGACTATTTAGTTCTAATTTGTTCTACTTAACGATTCATCATAAATATTCTCGGAAGTGTATATTTCACTTATGGAAAATTCTTGACACACGCTCATACGTGCATTGCAATTGCAAATCCTAAATCATTTTCGATAAAATATGCCGCACACAATTAGCATGAAAAAAAAAACTAACTGCATTTTTAATACAGATAATCTAATGAAAATAATATATATAATAAAATAAAATAAATAAATATATTCGCCTTTTTTCAGGGGGAGGGGGGGGGTCCTGCTTTTTTGTATAGGAGTATAAAAAAAAGTCGCGTCTTTCCTCTAAATTGAATCTTAAACGGAAATGTCCCTTTAAATGCACGCTGCGACGGATTCCGAAATAGGGAATTATCATATTTCCCTTCCTCCCTCCCGCTGTTTCTCGCTCGCTTTCATACTAAAATTAAAAAAAAACCCCTAAAACAACAACACACACAAAACACCCCACACACACACCCCACACACACACACACACACACACACCACACACACCACCACACCCCACACACACACCCCCACACATCTCCCATCTATCTATCTATCTTCTACTATCTATCATCTAATTTATATATATATAAATATATATATATACTCACATAATCATGTGCATATATACTCTCTGTCTATTTCTCTGTTTGTCTGAATGTCTGTCTGTCTGTCTGCCTGCCTGCCCACCCTTTCCCCTGCCCCGCCCCTTTTCCTGCCCCCTTTCCCGCCCCCTGGCCTGCCTGCCCTTTTGCCCGCCTGCCTGCCTGCCCCTGCCTGCCCCGCCTGCCTGCCTGCCTGCCTGGGGGTGCCTTTTGGCCCTGCCCCCGCCTGCCGCCTTCCTGCTGCCTGCCTGCCTGTCCGTCCAATATAAACAATACATCACATACCAATATCCAGCATACCCACCCCCCCTCTCCCAATACACCCCCCCCATCCCCCCAAAATAATAAAAGATAAAATTAACAAAAGAAAAAGTACCTTCGCCTCAAACTGCATTCTATTTCGCTTTTAATAAACACGGAATTTCCATCTGCTGGGCTGAAAGTGGCATTTCTGTTTATTCTTTTAAAATTAATGGAAAAAAGGCTGTTCAATATATAAAAAATAGGAGGGGAAATAAGATTTTTTTTTGCACGGTGAATAAATATTAATTAATAATAAGGATGATGATGATGATGATGATTATAATAATAATAATAATAATAATAATAATAATAATAATAATAATAAGTAAATACAATAACAATCATTACCATTATAATTATTACCATATCATATCGTATCATCAATAGCATTACCATTATCATTTTCACCATTATAATCAGTATCCCTATCATAAATATTACCTTCTTTATATCATTATTTGTATCATCATTGTAAGTAGTATCACCATATTATCATAATCATCAATATCATCATCATCATCATTATAATATAAGGACTCAAATACGAATATAAAACCTAAAAAAAGTAAAATATACAAATATGACAAAAGTGAAAAAAACATAACAAAGCCAACGCGTTTCATCCGAACACGGAGAAAAAAAAAACACTACAAAAATCAATACTTCAGATATACGAAAAGAAAAAAATCCACAGTAAACTATTTATAAAAAAAGAAAAAGAAAAACACATAACATATAAACAAGATAATAATAAAGCATAGAGAACAAATAGAAAACAAAATAAAAGCTTCAGATCACGAAGGAACCGCCACGCACACGAACGAAACTGTCGCTATTATCAAAATCTCCCGCGTTTTTTTTTTTTCTCTTCCCCTTCATATATCCTGCTTTATCTCCTCTCTTTCGTTTCATCGGGGTTTTGTTTTATCTTGTGAATTTGTGTTATTTTCAGAGAGGGACAGAGGGAAGGAGAGGGAGAAGGAGAAGGAGAGGGAAGAAAGAAAGAGGGAGGGAGGGAGAAAGAGGGAGGAAGGGAGGGAGGACAGAGAGAGAGAGAGAGAGAGAGAGAACGAGAGAGAACGAGAAAGAGAAAGAAAGAAAAAGAAAGAAAATGAGAGAGAGAAAGAGAAAACGAAAAGAGAGAAAGAGAAAGAGATGAAAAGAAAGACAGAC
>NC_051398.1:3871791-3874291 GCF_015228065.2 Penaeus monodon | reverse complement strand
ACTCACACTCACACTCACACTCACACTCACACTCACACACACACTTGCATGGCCATACCTCAATTTCGCAGCTGCCCTTAGTGTGAATGCGATGACATGAGGGGGGAGGGAGGAAGAGAGGGGGGGAGAGGAAAGGAGAAGGAGAGGGGGAGGGGAGAGGAAGGGAGAGTGAAATAAGAGGATAAAAAGATAAGAGAACAGAAATTTAGATAGACAAGCAAACAAACAGATAGATAGACAGACAAATAGATAGATAGATAGACATAAAACAGGCAGATAGAGACAGAATCATACGCCATACTCCTTCCCACACGTTTTTGTATGCATACATTTTTATAAGCAAGTGTACATATATTATACAGGCGAATATAAGTAAACTGCATTACATGAGCGGATTAACCCGTCTGCACAAGCATAAGACCGAGAGCGCAAATTAAAACCGCTCGTGCGTACTCGCGAGCGCGCGTGCGCATCTGCTATCCGAACACATGCGTGAGAGAGAGAGAGAGAGAGTCAATGAACCGGCGATGGAGAGGTTAGCACAAGACGCTTCAAGCTGCGAGTAGAAAGAGAGAGAAATAGAGAAAGAGCGAAGAGAGAGAGAGAGAGAGAGAGAGAGAGAGAGAGAGAGAGAGAGAGAGAGAGAGAGAGAGAGAGAGAGAGAGAGAGAGGAGAGAGGGGGGAGAGAGAGAGAGAGAGAGAGAGAGAGAGAGAGAGAGAGAGAGAGAGAGAGAGAGAGAGAGAGAGAGATTAGAAAGCGTGTGAGCGGTCATAAAGTGCCGGGAGGTGTGTGTGGGGGGGGGGGTCCATCCACTCGTTTACTAACTCCATCGGCAAAGATGAGGAAAGAGAGATAGAGAAGAGAGAGGAGGAAAAGAAAGGGAATATGGAGGAGGAGGAGGAGGAGAGCGAAGAGAGAGAAGGGAGAGAAGACAAGAGAGAATAGGAGGAGATAAAGCAGATAGGAGATGAAAGGGGAGGAAGTGAGGAAGAGCATGAGAAGAGGAGGAAGAGGAGGAGGAGGAGGGAGGAGGAGGGAGGAGGAGGGAGGAGGAGGAGGAGAAGAAGGAGGAATAAGAAGAAGAAGAAGAAGAAGAAGAAGAAGAAGAAGAAGAAGAAGAAGAAGAAGAAGAAGAAGAAAAGAGGAAGAGGTAGAGGGGAGGGATGGTGGGAGGGAGGGAGAGAAAAAGGCAGAAAGAGAGAATGAAAAGAGCGAGAGCGAGAGCGAGAGAGAGAGAGAGAGAGAGAGGAAGAGAGAGAGAGAGAGGAAGAGAGAGAGAGTAGGAAAAGAATGCCATTGTACGCAAGAAACAAGAAAACCCCGTTATCTCCATCGAGGTGTGTGACGTCATGAGTGCGCTGGTTCAAGGCTACGGCCTATTCCAGAATCAGATGATAAATAGCAAGAATAGTAACATTAATGATAATAATAATAGTGATCCTGATAAAGATGGTGATGATGGCAAAAATAATAATAATAATAATAATAATAATAATAATAATAATAATAATAATAATAATAACAATAATAATAATAACTAATAATAATAATAATAATAAATAACAACAATAACTACTATTATTATCATAATTACCGTTACCATCATCACCATCATCATACCAACACCATTAACGATCACAACATATAACAGAACCAAAATTCAACAACAAGTGCTCTGCAAATGAAAGGAAGTTGCCACAAGCGCGAGTTGCCTAAATAACTATTGATGTTGAACAAACTCGGGGCCTCGTAGCATGGGGGGAGGGGGGAGGGGGGAGGGGGAGGTAAAGGGGAGGGGACAGGCTTCACGATGCCTCTATTTCTCTTTCGCGCTCTTTCTCTCTTTTCCTTTCTCTCTTTTCCTCTCTCTCTCTCTCTCTCTCTCTCTCTCTCTCTCTCTCTCTCTCTCTCTCTCTCTCTCTCTCTCTCTCTCTCTCTCTCTCTCTGTGTTTGTGCGTGTGTGTGTGTGTGTACGTGTGTGCGTGTGCGCGCGTGCGTGTACGTGTACGTGTGGGTGTGGGTGTGCGCGTGGGTGCGTGTGCAAGTGCGTACGTGTGCGTGCATATATGACAGAGAGAGAAAAAAAATAATCATAATAAACAAAACTGTACACAAAAATAAAACCCCGATACCAACGCAAAACCACAGCAATTGGGAAAAAACAGGCCTATGCACACCCCGGGCGAATTCCACAACTGTGCAGAACAGCTGCAGAGTAAAGAATGCGCTTGCAAATCATGCATGCACGCGGACACGAAGGGCCTTGTGCATGATATAATGGCACATAAAATCCGTCTTACGTAATGAGGGAAGGAGGTGGTGAAGAGGAGGAGGAGAGAAAGCGGAAAATAAGAGGAAGAGGAGGAGGAGAAAGGGAAAATAAGAGGAAGAGGAGGAGGAGAGAGAGAAAATAAGAAATGAATGAATGGGAAAGGAGGGAGAAGAGAGGGAAGGAATGGAGTAGTAAAGTGAGGAAGAGAGATGATGAGAAGAGGAAGA
>NC_051398.1:3859291-3866791 GCF_015228065.2 Penaeus monodon | reverse complement strand
GATACTCAAGGAGAAACGCCCACCCTCCCACCCTTCCCTCCCTCCCTCCCTCACCTCCTCCTCGAAGAAGTGCGACTCAAGGAACACGTCGGTACTTACTCTCCGTGATCTTGTTGAGGCGAAGGACGTCCTCGGGGCTGATGATGGGCAGCGTCAGCGCCTCCTCCTCCGTCAAGACTGCCGAAAACGAATGAAAGAGGGAATAAGAATGGAGAATAACGATGGAAATGGAGAACAAAATAAAAAAATAGTGGAGAATGTAATAAAAAAAATAGTGGGGAATAAAGATAGTATTAAAAAAAAACAAGAATTGGGGAAAGGAAAAATAAGAATTGGGGAAAACAAAGAAGAAAATAGTGAAGAATGAAGATAAAAATAGAGGAAAACACGGCTGCAAATAGTGGAGAGAAAAAAGACGAGAATTCTGGAAACGAAAAACAACAATAGTAGAAAATAAAAATGAAAATAATAGAGCATAAAGATAAGAATAACGGAGAATAAAAAAAAAAAAAAAAAAAAAAAAGTAGAGTGTGAAAACAAGAATTGTGAAGAAGAAAGATGAGAAAAGGTAGAATATGGCAATAAATGTGGCGAAGAAAGATAAGGATAGTGGAGAATGAAAAGAGGAAACAAGGAATGAATATGAATAACAATAATTGGAGAAAGAAAATGCTAATTATAAGTGAAGATTAAACATGAGAACAACAAATTGAAAAGAAAAATGAGGGAATAAAAATGGCAATAGTAAGTGTTTAATAAAAATCATAATAAATATTTGCAGACAATCAAAATTATTTCGAAAAATTGGTGGCGATTGTGGTGGTACTGGTCATGATGATGAAAATACTACTAATAATTACAATAATAATAATAATAATAATAATAATAATAATGATAATAATAATAATGATAATAATAATAATAATAATAACTAATAATTAATAAATAATAATAATAATAATAATAATAATAATAATAATAATAATAATAACAACACCAACACCAACAAACAATTAATAATAATGACGATTATGACGATAACAACAGTGTAATAAATCAGCACTATAAATCATTACACATTTTGTCATAATAAATCGTTATACTTTCTTTTTCAGACAATTTAAAACTTTTTTTTTCATGTTTTAATGTTAATGTTTCAATTTTTTTTAAGCCCTTCTTTCGATAATCCTTTAAAGCGATTTCACGTTTTGGTTTACAATGAAAGCAACATTTATGCGATAAGTGTTAAAAACATTCTTAACCTATTTCTCTGTCTCTCTCTCTCTCTATCACTTAACCAAGTCTTTCTGTCCTTGTTTTTATATGGTCTCTTTTCTTCCTTTTCCTTATCCCTCCCTATTTCTCGCATTTTTTTATTTCTTCCTTCTGCCTCCTCTCTCTTCCCTCTCCCTCTACAACAAGATAGGAAGGGAGAGGGATAGATAAAGACACACACACACACACACACACACACACACACACACACACACACACACACACACACACACACACACACACACACACACACACACACACACACACACTACACACACACATACACATACACATACACACATACATACACATACACATACAGAGAGAGAGAGAGAGAGAGAGAGAGAGAGAGAGAGAGAGAGAGAGAGAGAGAGAGAGAGAGAGAGAGAGAGAGAGAGAGAGAGAGAGAGAGAGGAGAAAAAGGAAGAATAAACAAGAAATGGAGACGGAAGAAGAGAGAGAGATAGCAAAAGATGAGAATCCCTTTTATTACGTGTGACCTGAATCCATTCGCAAACCCTCGTGTGTCGACGCCAACCTCGTTAAAAAGCAGCACATGTATCACGTGACAAAGGGGGGGGGGGGAGCCCTTATCTACCCGCCTCTAAACATCCGCCTTATCTCCACCTGCTTCCATGCGAGATTTCCGAGAGAGAGAGAGAGAGAGAGAGAGAGAGAGAGAGAGAGAGAGAGAGAGAGAGAGAGAGAGAGAGAGAGAGAGAGAGAGAGAGAGAGAGAGAGAGAGAGAGAGAGAGAGAGAGAGAGAAAGAGAGAGAGAGAGAAAGAAAGAAAGAAAGAAAGAAAGAAAGAAAGAAAGAAAGAGGGAGAGAGTGAGAGAAAGAGAAGAAAAAGTGAGAGAAAGAGAAAGAAAACAGAGAACTGGTAAGAAAAGAGGATAATAAACGTCCAGAATACAGAAAAAAAACAATACAAACAAAGACAATAACGGATGCCATGTAATTTCAGTCAACTAAAAACGTTATGCAGAACAAAAACAAGCAATGATACGAACACACGACAGCATTCAAAACAAACACACAAACAAAAACGAAAAACAACAACTACACATTCTCGTGACATTTTCTGAATATTTTCCGAACTGAAGTCACTTCAACGAATGAAGAAAAGATAAGAATTCGGAGGAAAAGAGGGCGAAAGACGGAAGTGAGATGGGCAGAGGAGGAGAGGGGGAGAGAGGGAGAGGGGGGAAAGAGAAGGATATAATAGACAGAAAAAAGAAAACTAAGTTACTATACCTAGCTGTGAGAAAAACAGGAGTGTATTTGAGAGAGAGAGAGAGAGACAGAGAGAGAGAGAGAGAGAGAAAGAGAGAGAGAGAAACAGAAGAGAGACAGAGAGAGAGACAGAGAGAGAGAGACAGAGACGAGACAGAGACAGAGAAGAGAGAAGAGAGGGGGAGAGAGAGAGAGAGAGAGAGAGAGAGGAGAGAGAGAGAAAAGACGAGAGAGAGAGAGAGAGAGAGAGAGAGAGAGACAGAGACACAGACAGATAGAGAAACCGAGAGGCACCTCCCCAATAGCCTCCCCCGAGAAGACCTTTTCATGGCTGAAATTCGGTAAACAGAGGCGGCGAGCGAAAGAGGGAGATGAAGGTGTCGCCAAACTGCCACAAGAATATGTGCGGGAGCGAAGTGAGGCGTGTGGGAGGGGGGGGGGGGAGAGGGGAGAGGAGGAAGAGGGGGGAGAGAAGTAAGAGGAGGGAGGAGAGAAGTAAGAGGGGGAGGGGAGGAGGAAGAGGAGAGGGGAGAGGAGGAAGAGGAGAGGGAAGAGAAGAGAGAGGGGAGTGGAGGAGGCGAAGTGAGGTGCGTGGGAGTGTTGGAGGAAGAGCTGGAAAGGGAGGGGAGCTGGTGGGGGATGGGGTGGTGGTGGTGGGGGGGGGTACACCCGAGCACACTCTCACAAGCGCCAGGAAAGTTCGCCGGCGTATAAATTTGCGAAAATGGTAGAGTGAAGAGGGTTAAATGACGATGGAAGCGAGAAAACAGGAAAAAAAATGGGAGAGGGAAAGGAAAGGAAATGAAGGGGAAAGGAAAAGGAAAAGGAAAATGGGGAAGAAGAGTAAGAGAAAGAAAAAGTAAAGAAGAAAAATGATAGAATAACTAATAAATAATAATAAATGATAAAATAAATGACAATAAAAATGGGTTAGAGAATGATCGAATAACATAGAAAAAATAAATGAACCAAAGGGGACGTCAAAAAAAGTAAAAAGAAAAAAAGGAAAGATAAGAACAGAGAGAAATGGAGACCACAAAGAAACGATAAGAGAAGGGAGGAAAACAAGGAAAAGCACAAGAGAAACGAGAAAACGAGAGAGAGAGAGAGAGAGAGAGAGAGAAGAGGAGAGAGAGAGAGGAGAGAGAGAGAGAGAGAGAGAGAGAGAGAGGGGAGAGAGAGAAGGAGAGAGAGAGAGAGAGAGAGAGAGAGAGAGAGAGAAGGAGAGAGAAGGGAGAGAAGAGAGAGAAGGACAGAGAAAGAGAGAGAGAAGAGGAAAGACAAGAGAACGAGAGACGAGAGAGAGAGAAGAGAGAGAGAAAGAGAGAGAGAGAGAGGAGAGAGAGGAGAGAGAGAAGAAAAAGAAGAAAGAAGAGAGAGAAAGAGACAAAAAGAAGAAAAAAAGAAAGAAGAGAGAGAGAGAAAAGAAGAGAAAAAAAAGAAAGAAGAGAGAAGAAGAATAGAGAGAGAGAGAGAGAGGCAGAGTCTGATGTGGACGGCGGCACGCTGATCCGAGGCTTAAACCCAGGTAGTAAAAGATCCATAAGATGACACAGTGAAGAAAGGGAGAAGGAGGGAGAGAGGGAGAAGGAGGGGGGGGGCTGGAGGGATAGAGAGCGGGAAAAGGAGATGGAGAGGGATGAGAGGGAGAGGGAGAGAGGGAACCGGTGAGATAAGGAATGAAAGGGGGAAGGAGAGGGAAAGGGAAAGGGAATGGGAATGAGAGAGAGAGAAAGAGAGAGAGAGAGAGAGAGAGAGAGAGAGAGAGAGAGAGAGAGAGAGAGAGAGAGAGAGAGAGAGAGAGAGAGAGAGAGAGAGAGAAGAGACAGAGACAGAGACAGAGACAGAGAGAGAGAGAGAAAGAGAGAAATAACAGAAATGAGAAAGAGACACAGAGAAAAAGAAAAAAAAAATGAAATTAAAAATAAAAAGAGGAAAAAAAAAAACGGAGCGCGAACGAACGAAAAATTACCAACGTTGGAAGAGCAAAAGGAAAGTGAAAGGAAGAGAGGGAGAGAGAGCGGGAGGGGGAGGGGGGGAGAGGGAAGGGCATAGCGAGTGGAGCAGACTGGAAGCGAAAAATAAAAATCGGGAGAGAGGAGAGAACCGAGGGCGGAGGCGCACATATTTCAAAAGCAAATCATGAAGGGGAAGACTTGCTTGCTAGGGTTGAGGGGTTAGGAGGGGGGAGGGGTTAGGAGGGGGGAGGGGTTAGGAGGGGGAAGGGGTTAGGAGGGGGGAAGGGTTAGGAGGGGGAAGGGTTAGGAGGGGGTAGGAAGGCGGGGGGCGGGAGAGGAAGAGGGAGAATGAAAAAGAATATAAGAGGGAGGGGGGGCGGGAAGGGAGAGAACAAGGGTAAAGGGAGAGAGAAGAAGGAGGAGGAGGGGGAGAGAATAAGAGGGAGAAGGAGAGGGAGAAAGAAGGGAGAATAGGGCAGTGAATGGTACCAAAAAAAGGTCAGGGAAACCAATCACTACCTGAAAGCCAAACAAGGGAAATGGTGACGAGAGAATACAGCAAACATCCCGATACCAAGAAACATACAATAAAAAAATACCACAACACGAAATAAGTAAAAAAATAACAATAAAAATACCATAAAACACGAAATAAGAATAACAATAAAAATACCACAAAACATGAAAAAACAATAAAAATACAAAACGGAAGGAGTCAAAGACGACGATAACAGAATCACAACATAAACAAGCAATAAGACAAAACAATGAAAAATAACATTACACGGAATATGGCAAAACGAACTTTCAATCGTAAAACAAAACCAACTAGAAAATAACACGCAACATGGCATATTCAACAACAACAACAAAACAACAACACAACAACCCTAAGCAAATGAATACACACAAACACAAAACAAGCGACCGTTTGGCTCCGCCCTTAGAATGATCAAACCCGCCCTCCGCTCCGGCACAGCGAGTCCTCCGGCCCATACAAGCCCAAAAATGGCCCCAATGCCTCCACGATCTTCCGCGGGTCGTTCCTCCTTAAGCCTCCCACTCTTACTCCCACTCCCACTCCCTCCTTAAGCCTCCCACTCTTACTCCCACTCCCACTCCCTCCTTAAGCCTCCTTCTCTCTCCCACTCACACTCCTTTCCCACTCCTCCCACTCTTCCAACTCCCATTCCTTTGTATGCCTCCCACTCCAACTGCTCCTAAAGTCTCCTTCTCCCACTCTTCTTTCTCTTCCCACTCCCACCCCTTTTCCACCCCCCCCACACACACTCTTCTTTAAGCCTCCCACTCCTCCCACTCCACACCCACTCAGCCAGAAGGCCTCCCCGTCCAAGCTCCTCATTAAAAAATTTCAGCGGGTGACTCATCGGGAAAAGACGAAGCGAGAAGAAGAAATCCCCTAACTAATCCGCGATAATTCTGGATGAAGGCGTGTAAGAGGAGGGAGAAGGGAGGGGGGAGGGAGGAGGGAAAAGGGGGGATGGGGGAGGGAGGAAGGAGAAGGGGGGATGGGGGAGGGAGGAGGGAGAAGGGGGGAGGGAAAAGAGGGGTTGGGGAAGGAGAAGGGAGGAGGGGGAAGGAGGGGTAATGGGGATGAGAGAGGACGGAGGAGAGGGAGAATGAAGAGAGAAGTTTTGAGGGAGATAAGTTAATAAATATAAAGAAGAAGAAGAAGAAAGTGAAGGAGAAGGAGAAGGACAAAAAGGCAAGAACAAAAGAAGGAAGAAAAACACCAAGAAGAAGAAAAAAGAAAGAAAAGAAGAAGAAAAAGAACAAGAAGAAGAAGAAGAAAAAAGAAGGAGGAGGAGGGAGGAGGAGGAGGAGGAGGAGGAGGAGGAGGAGGAGGAGGAGGAGGAGGAGGAGGAGAACAACATCAAGAACAAGAAATAAAAGGAGAACAAGAAAAAGATCAAGAAGAAACGGAACAAGAAAAATAGAAGGAAAGAACAAGAACAAGTAGTAAAAAAAAGGAAAAAGACAAAGAAAAAGAAAGGAAAAAAGTCAAACAAAAAAAAACAAGGAAAAAAAAGAACAAAAACAAGAAAACAATAACAAAGAAAAGAACAAGAAGCAAAAATTCCTATCTGACTGCTCCCCTTTAGAGGAGAGGGCGACACCAGGTTCCGTTGCATGGTGGCCGTCTCTCTTATGCAGTCTTAACCAGCACAACACGTTAGGAACTCTGTCTGTCGGTCTGTCTGTCTGTCTCCCTTTCCCTGCCCCTCTCTCTCTCTCTCTCTCTGTCTGTCTGTGTCTATCTGTCTCCCTTTCTATCCCTCTCTGTCTGTGTCTATCTGTCTCCCTTTCTCTCCCTCTGTCTCTGTCTGTGTGTCTGTCTGTCAGCCCCTCTTCCCTCTGTCTCTGTCTATCTATATTTCTGTCTGTCTCCCTTTCACTCCTTCTCCCTTTCTAAGCCGTCTCTCCTCTCCTCATACTCGCCTCTCCCGTCTACTTTCCTCCCTTACCTCTCTCAGTACCTTCCTCCCCTCGATCACTCCTCTCCTTTCTCCTCTCGCTCCCTCCCTTCTTCCCTCTCTCTCACCCTCTCTTCTCTCTCTCCCCCCCCCTCCCTTCTCCCTCTCCCTTCTCCCTTCTCCCTCCCTCCCTTTCTCCCTCCCTCTCTCCCTGCATTATTCAACCCTTAAAACCCTCTTATAACCCTGCTCGTTCCTTGTGGATGCCATTTCAAGCCTGACCACACTTTATGGTCTACAATCTACAGTTAAACTACAATATACCGGTCAAAAGCCTATAGTCCCTGTCTAAAACAAGTACAGCCAACCTTTAATTTAGTCAACCATATACAAAATTACAGTTTACAGTCCTACAGTTAACAGTCAAAAGTCAACACGAAGTCAGCCCATAAATCTCAAATAAATCGCAATGCAACCTACGGCCAACAACCTACACTTAACGAACCAACAACCAACAACCAGTCAGCCATAAATCTCAAATAAATCGCAATGCAACCTACGGCCAACAACCTACCTTCGCCCCCCCCCCCCCCCCGC
>NC_051398.1:3844177-3859191 GCF_015228065.2 Penaeus monodon | reverse complement strand
CTCTCTTCTTTTCCCTTTCCCCTTCTTTTTTTTCCCCTTCTTTTCCTCTCTCCCTCTCTCTCCCTCTCTCTTTTTCCTCCTTCTTCTCTCTCCCCCCTCCCTTCCCCTTCTCCTCTCTCTCCTCTTCCTCTCCTCTCTCCTCTCTCTCTCCTCCCCTTCCTCTTCTCCTTCCTCTCTCTTTCCTCTTTCTCTTTCTCTCTCTCTCTCTCTCTCTTCACTCACTCACTCTCTCTTCACTCAACTCACTTACCCACTCAACTCACTCATCCACTCACTCATTCATCCACTCACTCACTAACTCACTCACTCCTACTCCTACTCCCACCCCCTCTCCCTCTCTCTCTCTCTCTCCCCCATTCTCTTTCCCATCCCCACTCCAACTCTCTCCTCTCCTCTCCTCGCCCTCTCACCAACTCATCTGGTTAACCCCTTCACTTTCATTCCTCCCTCCCTCCCTCCCTTCCTCCCTCCCTCCCTCCCTCACTCATTCCCTTTTAACTCGAGATTCTGAGGCTTTAAGAGAACCGAACACCCGACCCTACAGACAACGGCTTTAGTCTGTGACGTAATCAGTGACGCAGGCAATATGACGTGATAATTCTTTCATTAAAAAAAATATGTTTATACGAATAAAAACTCGGGGTTACGAGTGCGAGGACAACACATACATACGTACATACATACTACTTATCTACCCACTTGGATTAAAAATAAAAGTATATATAAAAGAAAAAAAAATCAATAACTCATTGCGTAATTAACATCGGTGACGTCACATAAAGACGCCAGAGAAGACAAGAAAGTGACGTCATAATTCTTCACAACAGATCAAACAAATAAGCAAACAAAAAACACAGGCACACGTACATGCACATGCACACGCACGCACGTCGAAAATCTCACGATTTTACCCTTATGATTAACACACACACACACACACACACACACACACACACACACACACACACACACACACACACACACACACACATACACACACACACACACAAAAACACACAAAAACACACACACACACACACACCACACACAACACACACACCACACACACACACACAACGCACACAAAAAAAAAAAAAAAAAAAAAAAAAAAAAAGTCCCATATACCTTAAGAAGCAATAATGTGAAATGTGAAACGCCGTCCGTAGATTTTCCCATCCAGATGCAAGATGTGTTGATTTGAATGGTGAATGAAGACAAAAGATAACAAAGAGACAAAGGAAATGTAGGTGCTGATAAGGTTAGAAAATGAGACTTGAAAACGAGGGAGAAAATGGACGAGGGAAACGAGGAAGAGACAAAGATGAAGGAAACGAAGGAGACGAGAAATGAGAATCAGGTGATAAATAGATGCATGTAAAAGAGAGAGAAAAAGAGCAGTTTTAAATAAAGAATGACCCAATTTGAATTTGTCAAGAGACAAAACTCTCTCTCTCTCTCTCTCTCTCTCTCTCTCTCTCTCTCTCTCTCTCTCTCTCTCTCTCTCTCTCTCTCTCTCTCTCTCTTCTCTCTCTCTCTCTGTCTTTCTTTATATTCTTATCTTTGTTTGGTTTTCTCCTCCTCCTCTCTTTCTCTTTCTCTGTTTGTCTCTGTCTCTTTTCTCGTTTGTTTCTTTTTTTGTGTTTTGTTTTTCTCCCTCTTCCTTCGTCCGCGCTCCTTCGCTCCTTTCACAGGAGACTCCCTCGGGCTACTTGTCATTACCCAACGCGTCTTTTCAGCCCTCCCTCCGTCCCTCCCTCCCTCAACCCCTCCCTCCCTCCCTCCTCCCTCCCTCTTACCCTCTACCCCTCCGCTCCCTCCCCCTCCCTCCCTCCTTCCCTCCCTCTTACCCTCCGCTCCCTCCCCCTCCCTCCCTCTTATCCTCCACCCCTCACCTCCCTCCCCCCTCCCTCCCTCCTTCCCTCCCTCTTACCCTCTACACTACCCCTTCCCTCCCTCCCCACCCTTCCCCTCCCTCCCCCCTCCCTAACTCCCTCACTCTACCTTTCCCCTTGCCTCCATCTCTTCCCTCCCTTCCCCTTATCCTCATCCCCTTCCATCCCTTTCTCCCTTACTCTCTACCCTTCTCCCTCCCTTTCTCTTTTTACCCATACCCGCTTATCCTCTCCCTATCTTACCCATTCCCTCATCCTCTTTGTTCCACCTCCTTCTCCCCTCTCCTCACACCCTGTTTCCTCTACCCTCTCCCTTCTCCCTACCCCTCTCCTCATACCCCCCCCCTCTTCTTTATCCCTCTCTTCACACCTTCTCCCCTCTCTTCCCATCCCTCTCTTCACCTCTCCTCTCCTCATACCTTCCCCCCTCTCCCCACTCCCCCGCTCCCTCTCCCTCTCCCCTCTCCTCACACCCTATCTCTTTCCCCGCTCCTCCCTACCCCCTACCCCTCTCCCTCTCCAGCCCTACCCCCTCCCCTGTTTCCCTTGAAATGAAGAGGCCCCCTAAAATAAAGGAAGTCACACGCGCGTGAAACATGCCACCTGACTTCCAATGGCCTGCGTTCTAATGGGGTGAGGGGGGAGGGGGGGGAGAAGTCCAGCCTGCTCGTGGGTGTCTTTGCTCGTCTCTGTCTGTCTCTGTCTCGCTCTCTCTGTTTGTCGGCCTCTGTCTGTCTCTGTGGCTGTCTGGCTGTCTGTCTGTCTGTCTGTCTGTCTGTCTGTCTGTCTGTCTGTCTGTCTGTCTGTCTGTCTGTCTGTCTGTCTGTCTGTCTGTCTGTCTGTCTGTCTGTCCATCCGTCCGTGTGTGTGTGTGTGTGTGTGTGTGTGTGTGTGTGTGTGTGTGTGTGTGTGTGTGTGTGTGTGTGTGTGTGTGTGTGTGTGTGCCTGTTTGTCCATCCGTCCGTCTGTGTGTCTGTCTGTCTATCTATCCATCTATCTATCATCTATCTATCTGTGTCTCTGTATCTCTCGTTTTTATTTATATTTCTTATTTCCATGTTTACACTTCCCTTTCCCCTGTTCCTCCAGCAATGTCTTGTAGAACAGACACATGGCAAGGAAGCAAGAATAACAAACAGGGAACAAGAGAGAAGGGGAGAGGAAGGGAAGGGTTGAGAGAGAGAGAGAGAGAGAGAGAGAGAGAGAGAAGGGGAAAGAGAGAGAGGGGAGAGAGAGAGAAAGAGAGGAAGAAAAAGAAGAGAGAGAAAAGAGAAGAGAGAGAGAAAAAGAGGAGAAAGGGGAGAGAAAAAGAGGAGGGAGAGAGAGAGAGAGAGGAAGAAAAGGGAAAAGAGAGAGAAAGAAGAGAAAAAGAGAAAAGAGAGAGAGAAGAAAAGAAGAGAGAGATAGAAGGGGAGAGAGAGAGAAGAACGAGAAGAGAGAGAGAGAAGAGAAGAAGCGGGGGAGAGAGAGAGCGAGAGAGAGAGAGAATGAGAACGAGGAAGAGGGATTAGAGAAGAAAGATAAAGATCGGAATCTAAAAATAGAGCAAGAAAAAAAGAAAAATCCGAAAGAACGAAAAAAAAAGTGAGTAAACCCCGATGATTCTGCTTTTCCTCTCTCCTCCTCCCCTCCTCCCTCTCCTCCCCCCTCCTCCCCCACCCGCGAAATGGTAAGGGTCATTTGCATATCAATCTCTCTCGCTGTGTCTAGGAAGCTCCGTCCTGCTCCCGGGAATTTTTTTAAGAGGGGGAGAGGGGGGGAGTGGGGGGAAGAGAGGAAGAGTGGGGGACAGTGGGGGGGGGGGGGGAGGGGGAGAGTAGGAGGAGAGGGGGAGAGTGGGAGGAGAGGGGGAGAGTGGGGAGAGAGAGGGAGAGTGGGGGGGGGGGGGGGAGAGAGGAAGAGTGAGGGAGAGTGGGGGGAGAGGGGGAGAGGGGGAGGCTTAAGAAGACAAGGTTACGATTCCGTAATCCGATTCTCTTTGGTTTTAATTCTTTTTGTTACTGATACCTTTTGTGTGTGTGTGTTTTTTTGTTTTTTTTGGTCTTTCTGAAATGGTACACACGCGCAAACACTCCCACCCGCACTCTCATTCTTATCTTCACCCTCACTCCCACTCCCACTCCCACTCCCACTCCCACTCCTACTCCTACTCCCACTCTCATTCTCATCTTCACCCTCATTCCCACTCCCACTCTCTCTCACTCCCACTTCACTCCTACCCTCACCCTCTCACTCTGACTCATTCCACAATCACTCCTTATCTCTTTCCCTATCTTTCATTTGATTTTTTTTACTATTTCCACACTTAAGTGGCTTCAGTGTCGTTTTGATTATTCATTTATTCATTTTATTCATGAGTCGACGAGCGAGCGAGCGAGCGAGAGAGAGAGAGAGAAAGGGGAGAGGAGAGGAGAGAGAGAGAGAGAGAAAGAAAGAGAGAGAGAGAGAGAGAGAGAGAGAGATAAAGAAACAGTTTTGCTGGCGCCGTCACTTTGATACCCGCTTTTAATTCTCTATTTGCTTCTCATGTCTATCTGTCTTTCTTTCTTTCTTTCTCTCTTTCTCTTTCTCTTTCTCTTTCTCTTTCTCTCTCTCTCTCTCTCTTCCTTTTCTTTTTCCTCTCCCTCTTCCTCTATTATTACCGTTGTTGTTGTTGTTGTTATTGCTGTTGTTGTTGTTGTTATTATCATTATCTATTATCATTACTATTATTATCATTATTATTAACTATACTTTATTTAAATTACGACAACAATAATGTCAACGATGACGATAACGTTAGCATTGATGATGATATTGACAATAACGTTGACATCAACAGCAATAGTAAAAGCAATAATAATCGCAATAGTAACATAGCAGCAATAGGCTGACCATCCCCCCCCCCCCCCGAAAAAAAAATCTTAGACCAAACACACGCCTTCATAACCTATTCATAATCTCAACGACAAACACCATACCGACAACCTACGTCATCGCCTCGCCCCCCCCCCACTCTCCCCCACACACACCCCACACTATATCACACCATAAAGAGATCTTACATTTTTCTTTTTACTTCTGTCATAAAAAAACAAACTTTTACGAAATGAACTTTTCCTACTACTTCTTTTATCGTTATTACTATGGCACGCTCGCCTCGCCGTCACCATAATCTGCATATCACCACCGCTGTCACCACGGCTCCCCTATCACCACCCATCCCATCACCACCCTCATCCCCAATCACCCTTCCCTCATCACCACACCCCTCATCACCATCCCCTTTTCCTTTCACACCTTTCCCCAATAATAAATTCCCACCAAACGAAAACAGGCCAGGGAATTTTGGAATTTAGGGGAAAAGGGGGTGTTTTTGGGGAGGAGGCTTTTTGGGGGGTTTTTTTGGGGTTTTTGAAAGGAACGGGGGGGGGTTGTGAGGGAAAAGGGAAATAGGGAAAGGGGGAAGGGGAAGGGAAGGGGGGGGGGGGGAAAGGGGAAAGGGGGGAAAAGGGGGAAAAGAAGAGGGGGGGAGGGGGGAAGGGAAGGGGATTGGGGGGAGGGGGGGGGGGAGGGGAGGGGGGGGGGGGAGGGGGGGGGGGAGGGGGGGAAGGGAAGGGGGAAAGGGGAAAAGGAGAGGAGGGGAGGGAGGGGGGGGGAGGGGAATGGAAAGGAAGAGAAGGGAAGGGGAGAGAAGAGAAGGGAAGGGAAGGGAAAGGGGAAAGGGAAGAGAAAGAAGAGACATGGAAAGGGACGAAGACGCCATTACCACACACCAAGGCTCAAGTGAGAAAAAAAAAATATATATATATAACACTTGACTTGATATAAAAGTTCACTTAAGTGTAACGATATTATGTTCTTTCATTTTTGTTCTTAAAAAGTAGGGTTTAATTTTTTATGAAAAACTTTGGGGGGATAGGGATAAAGAATATGAGAGGGATGATGATGATGATTTTTTGATGATGAGGATGATGATGAGATGATGATGAGTGATGATGAGGGTTTGTGATGAGGTTTGATGATGATGATGAGGATGATGATGATGATGACGACGACGACGACGATGATGACGGTGAATGATCTTAATGATAATGATAATGACAAAGATAATAATGATTATGACGACGAAGATGGTGGGTAGTGACGATGAATCGGAGGATAATAACGATGACGCTAACTAAACAACAAAATAAAAGTCAAAAAAACCGGGGGAATAATAGAAAACATCAACCCAAAAAACATCAAAAACCACATAAGGGAAACCTGCGTCAAAGGGTTTTCCACGCGAGCTGCATGGACAACCCCGGGGGGGGGGGGAGAGGGGGAGAGGGGGAGGGAGGGAGGAGAGAAGGGATGAGAGAGGAGGGAGAAGAAGAGAAGAGGAGGGAAGGGGGAGAAGAAAAGGAAGGGAGGAGGGGGAAAGGGGGGGAGGAAGAAAGGGGAAGGGAGGGAAGGAGGAAGAGAGGGGAAGGGGGAATGGCAGAGAGGAGGAAAAAGGGGAGAAAATAGGGAGGGGAAAGGCAGAGGGGAGAGAGGAACAAGGGGGAGGGGAAGGAGAGAGGGGGAGGGCAGAGAGGAGGAGGGAGGGAAGGGGTGAGAGGGGAACAAGGAGGGGAAGGGGAGAGGGGATGCAGGGCCCAGTTAGCGAGAGATCAGATCAATAAATTCTCCTTGGGGGAAATTAAAAGGGAGCCCCCCCCCCAAAAAAAACTTCCTGCCCTCCCGGGTCCTGGGTTTCCCTTTGGGGGGGGAAAAATTTTTACCCCAAAAATTCCGTTTTTTTTTTTTTTTTTCCCCCCCCCCCCTTTTTTTTTTTTTTTTTTTTCCCCCCCCCCCCCCCCCCTTTTTTTTTTCCTTTTTTTTTTTTCCCCCCAAAAAAATTTTTTTTTTTTTACTTTTTCCCCCTTTTTCGGTCTTCCCTTCTCTCTCCTTTTTTTCTTTTTTTTTCCCCTGTTTCTCTTTCTCCTCTCTTTTCTTTCTACTCTCTTTTTTCTTCTTTTCTCCTTTTCTCTTTTTTCTCCTCTTTTTTCTTTCTCAAACTTTTCATTCCCCCTTTTCTCTCTCCATTTTCTCCTCTCTCTTCCCCTTTTCCCCTCTCTTTCCCCTTCTCTTTCCTCCCCTTTTTCTCTTTTCCCTCTCTCTTTTTCCCCCTCCTCTCCCCTCTTTCTCTCTCTTTCCTCTTTCCCCCTTCTTCTTTTTCCCCTCTTCCCCTTCCTCTTTCTCTCTCTCTCTCCTCTCTCTCTCCTCTCTTTTCTCTTTCCTTTTTACTCTCTCCTTGCTTCCCCCTCCCTTTTCTTCTCTTCTCTCTTTTTCTCTTTCCCGACACTCTCTCTCTCTCTCTCTCCTTCCTCTCCTCTTTTCTCCCCTCTCCTTCTCTCTCTCTCTTTCTCCTCTTATCCTCTTTCTCTCTCTCTCTCTTCTCTCCTCTCTCCTCTTTCTCTCTTTTCCCCTCTCTCTTCTCTTCTCTTTCTTTTCTTTTCTTTTTCTCTTCTCTTCTCTTTCTTTTTCTTTCTCTCTCTCTCCTCTCTTTCTCTCTCCTTTTCTCTTTTTTCCCCCCAGTTCCCGGGATCTTTTTTCCTCATTTCCCCTTCTTTCCCCTATTCCCCCCCCCTTTCGTAACCACCCACCCCCTCCCCTCTCCTCCCCTCCCCTCCCCTCCCCTCCCCTCCTCTTATTACAGCCTATTATCTCCGCAAAATACAGGCAAATTCCCCCCCTTCCCCCCTCCCCCCAAATGACGAGGCGATGAGCATTGATCGCCTACCCCTCCCCTCCCCCCTTTTCAGACACAAACACAAACAAAACAAACAAACAAACAAGGACGGGAATAATTACAGGTGAGGGACACGGTCACTTCTCCCCCCCCCCTATACCACCCTCCCCTAATGCCCCCTATCCACCTCCCCATTCTCCCCGGTCACTTCCCCCTTCCCATACTCCCCTTCCCCCCCTTCCTCTCATCTACCCCCCTCCCCCCCCTTTTTCCCCCCTGCCCCCTTTCCCTCCCCTCCCCCACCCCCAGCCTGTCCCCTTTCTCTTCCCATCTCCCTTTACAACTCCCCCCTCCCCGCCTCCTCCTCCCTGTCGCTTCTTGTCTCCCTTCTTGTCTCCCTCCTCCCAACTAACACTCCCTTTTTTTCTCCTCTCTTCCTTCTTTCTCCTATTCTCTCTCCCCTTCAATTCCCCTCCCCTCCTTTCTCCTCCTACTCCCTCTCCCCTTCTTCTCTTTCAACTACCTTCTCCAACTCCCTCTCCCTTTTTTCCCCTTTTCCCCCTTTTCCCCTTCCCTCAAATTCCCTATCCCCCCTCTTCCCCTCTCCCTTTCCCCTCCCCCTTTTCCCGCCCCCCCCCCCCCCCCCCACGGGCCCCAAATTCCCGGAAGGGCTTTATAAATGCACACATTCCCGTACCTACCCCCGCCCCCCACCCATCGCCTTACTTCCGAGCACATGTACATAGTTAGCTAGCATGTGTAAGTATCATTACAAGCACGTAAGTATGCGTCCCTCTTGGCACGAATAAGTATCACTGCCGGCATGCGTAAGTATCATCACAAGCATGAGAAAGTATCACCACGAGCATGTGTAGTATCATCACTAATATGTGTAAGTATCACTACAAGCCCAAACCCAAAAATATTAATGTAATAGTGTACCACTGCTAGGGAGCATTTAAATTAATTTCTGCTAATGAGTGTAAGTATCAGTGCTAGTCTCTGTAAGTATCAAAACAAGCAGGCATAAATAGGCAAGAGCAAGGCTAGGATACGTATCACAGAAAGCTAGGCAGCCTTAGCAGTCTTACGTAACCACATAACGTAGAATAACTATGAAAAAAAGACAGAATAAACCTTTAGAAAAAAACGGGGCTTTCCCACGCTAGAACTTCAAACCCCCGGGCCCCAATAACGAGAAATTAAAAACAGAACCGTTAACCGCCAAAACCCCTTTTGTTTCAAAAAACAATCGTTCCAATCACCCCTTTTTTTTACCCTTTTCCAAAAAAAGAAAACCCCATTCATCACCTTTGGGGGGAAAAAAATATACCCATCCCAAAAAGGGGGGAAACGTGTTTTAAACAAAAATTAAAACAAAACTTCAAATTAAAAGGACCGGAAATAAACCCAATCAAAAAAATGAATGCGTAAAAAAACGCGAAAATGCGACACTAATAAAATACATTAATTACAGATGGATCAAGGGTTTCCGTACCGTGAAATGAATGAATAAATGAATAAAAACAATAATAACACATATATAAAAACCTAACATTAATAAAAAAAATACATTAATTACAGAAGGACCAAGAAAATTTCCCCCACCATTTCCTTTAACCCAAAAAAAAAACACCTAAGAGCGTGCCATGCGGATCTCTCACGGCACGAGATCTTGGCCACGCACTCTCCTTAACACAACCCTCGGCTCTCCCTCGCTCTCGGGGACGCGTGGCATCTCACGCGGGGCACTACGCAATGATAAGAAAAAAAAATGAAAATAAAAAATATGTTGGCAAAAAAAAAAAATTGTGTGTGTGTTAGGGTAAGATGACGCGGAGAAATGCGTTGATTAAAAAAAAATCTGTATTTGTGTTTGTGTGTGTGTGTGTGTGTGTGTGTGTGTGTGTGTGTGTGTGTATGTGTGTATGTGTGTATGTGTGTATGTGTGTATGTGTGTATGTATGTATGTATGTGTGTATGTATGTATGTATGTATGTATGTATGTATGTATGTATGTATGTGTGTGTATATGTATGTGTACGTGTATCTGCGTGCGCGTGCTTGTAAGTGAACATACATCACATACAAATCCTTCCTCCCTTCCTTTCCTTTTTTCCTCCCTCTCACCCCCCCCACCTCTCCCCCACCCGCCCCCGACCCGACCGCAGTCCGCCTGCCGTCGCCGACCGCCCCTTCCGTCCCCCGTCTCGCCCCACGCGCTTCGGCGGCGGCGGCGGCAACGCATCGATCAGCGAACGAGTGGAATCCGCGACCCGACCAACCGAACAGACACAACCCAACCAACCCGACCAACTCAACCCAACTACCCCACCTCAACCCGACCCGACTAACTCAACCCAACCCAACCCAATCCAACCCGACCCGACCCGACCAACTCAACCCGACCCGACCCGACCCGACCAACTCAACCCGACCCGACCAGATCCGACCCGACCCGACCACGCCGCCGTCGGATAGCACTGATGACTCACGCCGACGAGGCACTTCACTGAGGTTGCTCCGAGCGGCGCAGACGGTACGAAAGGTACGAAGGTTACATTACCGTGCCTTCAGAAAGGTACCGAAGAGAAGGAGAAGGAGAAGAAGAACGACAAAGGAGAAGGAGAAGGAGAAGGAGAAGGAGAAGGAGAAGGAAAAGGAGAAGGAGAAGGAGAAGAAGAACGACAAAGGAGAAGAAGGAGAAGGAGATTGTGGAGGGACAAAGGGGAAGGGAGAGGAGGAAAAAGAAAAGGAGAAAGATAAAGAGAAGGACAAAGGGGAAGGAGAAAGACAAAGAGAAAGACAAAGGAAAAGGAGAAGAAGGGCAAAGATGAACAAGAAGGTGAAGGATAAAGTGAAGAGGGACAAAGAGGAAGAGGAAGAGAAAGGGGAAGGAGAAGAACAAAGGAGAAGAAGAAGAAGGACAAAGGTGAAGAAAAAGGGAAAAGTCAAGAGAGGAGGAAATAGGAGGAGAAAGGAGAGGAAGTGAGTGGAGCAGGAGGAGGAAGGACAGGTTAAAGGGGAAAAGGAATAAAGATGGCAGAAAAAAGTGGATGGACAGAGAATCGTGGAAGGGAAAGAGGAAGGAGAAAGAGAAGAAAAGAGAAAGGAAGAGAGGAAGAAGAAGAAGAAGAAGAAGAAGAAGAAGAAGAAAAGAAAGAAGAAGAAAAGAAGAAGAAAAAGAAGAGAAGAAGAAAACGAAGAAGAAAACGAAAAAAGAAGAAGAAGAAGAAGAAGAAGAATAAGAAGAAGAAGGAAAGATGAAGAAAAGAAGAAGAAAAAAGAAAGAAAAAGAAGAAAAAATAGAAGAAGGAAGAGAAGTGATAAGGCAAGGAGAAAATAAAAAGGGACCAAGACAGAATAAAAAAAGAACCGAGAGATTGGAAGAAAAATAAACGAGACGGAAGAAGAAGACGAAGACGAAGAGGAGGACGAAGACGAAGGCGAAGACGAAGACGAAGACGAAGACGAAGACGAAGACGAAGAGGAAGACGAAGACGAAGACGAGGAAGAGGAAGAGGAAGAGGAAGACGAAGACGAAAGGGCGAAGAGCGATTCCCGAGGGCGCAGGGCCCGGGCAGCGCGGCCACGGAGCCTTAAAGATCATGGCTCAGAAGGGAGCGCGACGTCGCCCCGAGAGGCCGCCCGCGCCCACGCCCACAGCGCCGTCACTCCCCGCGCGCCCTCGGACCCTCGGTCCCTCGGGCGCTCGCCCCTGGTCTTCGTCTCGCCCAGGTCTCTTGGTCTCGCTCTCTCGGCCGTCATCTCTCGGCCTCGTGCTCGGTCTGTCGGTCTTTCGGCCTCGTCCCCGGTCTCTCGATCTCTCGTCCTCGATCTCTCGTCCTCGATCTCTCGTCCTCGATCTCTCGGCCTCGATCTCTCGGCCTCGATCTCTCGGCCTCGATCTCTCGGCCTCGATCTCTCGTCCTCGATCTTTCGTCCTCGATCTCTCGGCCTCGATCTCTCGGCCTCGATCTCTCGGCCTCGATCTCTCGGCCTCGATCTCTCGGCCTCGATCTCTCGTCCTCGATCTCTCGTCCTCGATCTCTCGTCTTCGATCTTTCGTCCTAGATCTTTCGTCCCCGATCTCTCGGCCTCGATCTCTCGTCCTCGATCTCTCGATTCCCGTCTCAACAACCCCCCCCCCCCCGCCAACACAGGAACGCACGCACACCTAAATGTACACAACCCCCCCCCCTCCCCTCCTCCTCCTCCCCCTTTCCTTTCACGAGAGCAAACAACAAACATAACTTTCATCACCAACAACAACAAAAATAACTTTCAAAAAAAGATGAATCTAGAAGCGCCTTGATCCCCGAATTCCCAAAGCCTGCCTTCAAGGGAACAAATTCATCCACAACTACTACGCGATTTCCCTCACACTTTCTCTCTCTCTTTTTTGTCTCTCGCTTTGTCTCTCTCTCTCTCTCTCTCTCTCTCTCTCTCTCTCTCTCTCTCTCTCTCTCTCTCTCTCTCTCTCTCTCTCTCTCTCTCTCTCTCTCTCTCTGTTTTTTTCTCTTTGTTTCTTTGTCTGTCTGTCTGTCTGTCTGTCTGTCTGTCTGTCTGTCTATATGTATGTCTGTCTCTCACTCTCTGACCTAATAAAGCAACAGTATCGCAACCTTTTTACACGAGGCATCTTTCTAAAATAATAAAAAATAATAAAGTTTGTCTCGTTCTATCGTCAGGCAATCACTTCTCTCTCAGACAACAACAACAATAACATCAACAAAATACGAACAACCACAAAAAAAGCACAAGAAGCGAATTCAGACCAAATTACAGACCAGTTCACACGCTGAGACTTCATGAAACGAACCACGCTGTTAATGCTGTGACAATAGTTGCCGTTTGTTGCTGTTGTGACTTCTGAAACAGCCATTCGGAACAGCTTGCAGGTCTCCTAAGTATTTTGGATTACGAGACAACTTGGGGCGGTTTTTTTTTTTTTTTTGTAATCTTGGGGGAGGGGGAGGTTGCCAAATATTGGTGTGTGTGTGTGTGTGTGTGTTGTGTGTGTGTGTGTGTGTGTGTGTGTGTGTGTGTGTGTGTGTGTGTGTGGTGTGTGGTGTGTGTGTGTGTGTGTGTGTGTGATGTGTGTGTGTGTGTGTTGTGTGTGTGTGTGTGTGTGTGTGTTGTGTGTGTGTTTTGTGTGTGTGTGTGTGTGTGTGTGTGTGGTTTGTGTGTGTGTGTGTGTGTATGTGTATGTGTATGTGTGTATGTGTGTTTGTGTGTTTGTGTGTGTGTGTGTGTGTGTTCGTGCGTGTCCGTGTATGTTATTACTATTTTCATTATTATTATCATTATTTCCATCATCATTCCCTCTCATCCTCCCCCTCCTCCCCTACTCCTCCTCCTCCTCCTGAGTTCCGAAACCCCGAGATTCGTTCAAAGTTCAAAGTTCATCGAGGCAGAACTTAAATCGGTCTTTGTGTTCCTTGCGCACTTGGTCTGCGCGGCTTACTCGCGCCACGACCAAGTCATTCGGAGAGAGACTTTCGTGATATGGAACTTGTGCGCACTCACACATAGGCATACACATACAGATACACATACACATATATATATGTATACATAGAGGCACGTAAACATACACGTAGGCATATACAAACAGACACACATTTACATACACATACAGACGCTCTTACACATATCTACATACACAGGCAAAATCACGCACGCACCCGCACGCACATACACACAAAACAACAGCAACAACAACAAAATCCGGCCTTCGAGATCAGTAACAAATCCCTACTCACTCCCCCCCCCCCACCACATCCGTCCCCCTCGAGGAAAAACTTCTGAGGCGATTTTTCTCAATTACAGAACTCCTCCCCCCCTTCCTTCCCCTTCCCCCTTCCCCACGACTCTCCCCTACCCTGCACTCCTCTCTTTATCCTCCTCTATCCTACTCGACTCGCCCTATCCACACAACACGATCCTCCACCCACCCCACGCACTCCCCATCCACCTCGCCCACTCCCCATCCACCCCACTCACTCCCCATCCACCCCACTCACTCCCCATCCACCCCACTCACTCCCCATCCACCCCACTCACTACCCCCATAACTACATTCACTGCCCCGACCCTTACTCACTCACTCATCCATTCACTAACTCATCCTCCCCATCATCCATTCCTCACCCGTCAGATTCACTCCCCAGCCCCCCCCCCCCCCCCCCACTCACTACCCACCTATCTCTCATTCCTGAACCCACCTCTCTCATTCCCCATCCGCCTCTCCCATTCCCTACTCACCCCACTCCCTCCCCACTCACCCACCCACTCACTCCCCAACCCACCCCCGTCCCTCAAACCCGACCCACTTCCCCATTCCCCCACCCATCCCCGTGCTCTTGTACACACCGTCTCTGCATGGCCTCACCTGCATGACCCCTCCCCCCCTCCCCCCTTCCCACTTCCGTCGATAAACACTCATGCATGAATTCAACCGGGGACACCTAGGCCTATATGACCTTTTCCCCCTCCCCCCTCACCCCCACGAGACCTACATACTCCCCTCTCCCCCCCCCCCCCTGTCGCCAATAGCCTAGGCCTAATCGCCTTCCGGTGAATTAGACGCGGAGATAATCGCCGGTGTGGATGCTCGCCGCTCGCTGCCGCCGACGCCGCCTCGCGTGCCATGATGGGGCAGATTTTATCTCGCTCTCGAATTCTTACGTTTCTCTCTCTCTCTCTCTCTCTCTCTCTCTCTCTCTCTGTCTCACTCTCTCTCTGTCTCACTCTCTCTCTCTCTCCTCTCTCTCTCTCTCTCTCTCTCTCTCTCTCTCTCTCTCTCTCTCTCTCTCTCTCTCTCTCTCTCTCTCTCTCTATCTTTCTCTCTTTCTTTCTTTCTTTCTTTCTCTCTCTCTCTCTCTCTCTCTCTCTCTCTCTCTCTCTCTCTCTCTCTCTCTTTCTGTGTGTGTGTGTGGTGGTCTAGTGGTCTCTTTCTGTCTCTTTTATTCATCCCCACTGCTCTCTTCCTCTTTATTCTTTTTGTTTTGTCTCTCTTGCTTTCTTTCCCTTTGCTTTTCTGCCTCTATTGTTCTCATTCTCCGTGTCTTGGTCTTTTTAGTACTTACCAATACATATTTCACGCTATTCCCCTTCTCCGTTCTTGCCTGTCTGCCTGCCTGCCTGCCCGCCAAACCTGCCTGCCTGCTTGCCTGCCTGCCTGCCTGCCCGCCAAACCTGCCTGCCTGCCTGCTGCTTGTCTGCCTGTCTCCTGTCTGAACCTGCTTGTCTGCCTGCTTTCCTGCCTGTTTGCCTGCCTGCCTGCCAGCCTGCCTGCCTGCCTGCCTGTCTGTCTGCCTGACTGCCTGCCTGCCTGTCTGCCTGCCTGCCTGCCTGCCTGCCTGTCTGCCTGCCCGCAAACCTGCCTGCCTGCCTGCCTCAACCTGCCTGCCTGCCTGCCTGCC
>NC_051398.1:3824177-3826677 GCF_015228065.2 Penaeus monodon | reverse complement strand
TTTTAATACCTGACAAGAATTATAATTTCCAGAAATCCGGAATTCATTTTTTAACACTCACCCATATCGTAGGAATTGACATCCTTTCTTGATTTTACCGTCCTCATGACTCCCTTTTTTTTACTTAAATCAGCAGTTAATACACTCATAGTACCTTAAACCCGCCAAATGGATAATTTGCACGGGAGAGGTATCACGTCCGTCACTTCCAAACCAAAGGGAATGGACAACTGAATGAGGTATTTACAGAGTCCGGAACACCTGTCAAACTCCGACCGTCTCTGGGCACATACCGAGGAATGTGACGAAAACGCAACGGTATAATGGCATCCGCGGCTATGAAGTGGGATCCGGATCGACAATAGGCGTGGGAAGTTAGTGTTGGATTCTCCATAGGCTCCCGAATCCCTCTTGCGCGCGCCATCTACCGACGAATTCTAGCGAACTGATCGATAATTTCTAGCGTCCATACTCCGCGAGATAGAGTGATTGTTTACGGCGTTTCATTAATTTTCGGTCAGGTGTTAATTCTCAGTCAGGAAAACTAGTTATCCTTGCGACCAAAACGTTTCATAAAGAGAGATAACATTACAATTCCAATAAATCCCGTACCTGTGAAAAATGCACACCCAAAAGTGTTTTATTAAGAACCAGTAGCAAAAGCGATATGATAAGAAGTCGAATAGTAATGAAACCATACGTACGGCCATGTGCTTGGCGGTGCATTTTATTCTGTTTAAATAATGGAGACTTCAAAAGATGACAACTTACTCTACTATTACTATTACGGCTGCTCGGAACTTTGCGGATGGTGTATATATATTTATAATATAGTCAATGATATCGCGGGGTACATATATTCTCAACAAATAGGCTAAAAACTGCTTCATTTTATTTAAGCACAAAGACATAATGTCGCTTCCGTGCGAAATAATAGAAAAATAATCAGTATGATAACCTAAAAATAAAATTCACATCCCAATAGATATATCCATCTACACGCAAAACATATAAATTCAATTCCTTACATATTTAAGATAGTTTCGAAATCATAAAACGACAAGAAATTTGGTTCAGTCTACTTACGTTAATTAATATGAGGAAAATGGAAATTTATTCTTTTTTTCCCAGAAAGTTCTCATGTAAACATAAAATCAGTATCAGATTGTTTCAGATATAATTCTGATAATAGCATATAATGTAATATGAGAAATATGACATCATTAGCATTATTTATTATTATATCATATTCAAACAAAACTGACTACGTAGGTTACCCAAAGCAATTTAACCACTTATGATAATTTCATGAGATAAAACATCTATCACCGTAATATAATGGAAGTATACATCAGTTTACAATCTATGATATACCAATCGACTCATCTAATTAGACCGTATCCATCTATCGGACGACAACACACTGACTACCTTTAGGATAACCACACCCCGACACAACCCCTTTACCTCTATTGATTGTACTCGTATCTATCAGACCGTATCTACCATCTATCGAACCGTATCTATCATCTATCAGACCGTATCTACTATCTATCGGACCGTATCTACCATCTATCGGACCGTATCTACCATCTATCGGACCGTATCTACCATCTATCGGACCGTATCTACCATCTATTGGACCGCATCTACCATCTTCCGGTCTCCATAGATATAATAGCAATGATAATAATAAGGATAACAATGTTAATGATGAAGATGATGATGATAATAGTGATAATACTAATAAATATAATAATGATGATAAGAACGATAGTAATTATAATAATACTGATCATAATGATAATGATAATGATAATAATAAAATAAAATAATAATAATAATAATAAACAATAAAGCAGTTTGGAAAGTGGCAAGTAGCTCTGGTAACAAGTACAAGTCGCGGTCAAACGTAGCGCGTCGTGAATGAAGCTTCGAATCCCCCATCAAACCGAGACAAGAAGGGTCGTAGTTTATCTGTGCGTTCGAGATAGGATTCGGAACACGTTTGACACGTGTTCTGTTCTTCGACGTGTGTGCGATCTGGCTTTTATGTCTGTTTTACAGAGTGAAGGGACTTGTTTTCGAGATAGAGTTATTAATGTTAAGTGTAACAGTTCCAGCTTTGTTCGATTTTTTTAGCTTTAAAAAAAAAAATAAAAAATAAAAAAAATAGATAAAAATTATATATATATGATTATATATAATATATATATAATATAATAAAATTATTTATGTGTGTGTAGTGTGTGTGTGTGTGTGTGTGGTCGTGTGTTAACATAGAATTGTTTGTATTACTATGTATGTTTTTTGTCCTTTCTTATATTTATCTTCTTGGGTAAATTGCTTTCTTTGTTATTGGTTTTGTTAACGAATGAAAAAAAAAAAACAATTTATTTATGTAATAACAACGTTCATGTTCTTGCCATCTATCGGACCGTATCTACCATCTATCGGACCGTATCTACCATCTATCAGACCGTATCTACCATCTATCGAA
>NC_051398.1:3811677-3816677 GCF_015228065.2 Penaeus monodon | reverse complement strand
GATGCTTTTACCTGTACACTTTTTGCCCTGAAGTACATAATGACTACCTATGAAACTGAGATACCTGAATATTTTAGAGCTATTACTCAAAACTTATCACCTACAAATAAGTGCCTTAACCCTTTACCAACTGGACGTATGAATCTGCCAACTACATTCATAATGATTTTGAAGAAAATCAGGCTTCAGTATTCAAAAAAAAAAAAAAAGATGTTGATATCAGGATAAACAAAGTATAAACGATCACTGGTTAGTGAAATGCTGAATATAAACAAATGTTTCACCACAGTTTGAGGCCACAGATATTTTAGGACCATTAAACTTGTGTAGGGCAAATCAACTAGACCCATTTTAGCACAAGTTCTAAGCCTGCATAAAACAGCGAAGGTTGTGGTAAGCAGTGCATTCAGTATAATACTTGTGCCAAATCAGAATATGAGAAACATATCTGATGAACAAACTAATGGGCAGACAAATGCATTGGAAAGGCCAGAAACTGTGTCCTCGAGCCAGAGAAGTATGACAGCATGAAAATGTAATTTAAGTACTTAAGTGCTGATTCACCATATGATACACTTTTTAATTAGACAAACAAAGTAGGCATTGGAGCAGTCAAGCCAGATTACCGAGGTGCCAGTCCCAAGCTACAATTAATGGAGAAGGCGGGAAGCAGGAAGGCATCTGGTTATAAAATCTATGATGGGCATTTTAATGGATAGGCAGAATCAGAAATAAAGGCAGAACATTCTCCAGGTCTTTATGAAGCCCAAAAGCCTTGACTAAGCTGGGTGCTTCATAGACAAGAAAATCTACTATGATGGATGCCCACATACAGGAATGACAGGCTTTTCGTGAATGTTTACTTAACCAAGTATAGGTTAAAGACGAGAAAAATAAATAAATAGATAATATATTCCTAATTCAAAATGGTGATTTTTCTTTTCTTTTTAAAAGTACTAGGACACAACCATTTCAGGCACACTCGTCTCCTGCAGCCAACAATCTGACTTCATTATTTTCAATAAAAACAAAATTAAATATTAATGAAATAAATATTCAAGCCTAGAATTTCTCAATCTAATAAATGAAGTTGACTAATTTTTGTTGAAAGTTTTATCATTAATGCCTTTTATCTTAAAGGATGTACTTTAATGCAGAAAAAAAATTAACTAACAGACTCATACTTACAAAGTAAAGGGTTAAAGAAATGAGTTATGATAAAGCACCTTCCTTGAGTTTTCTTATTGCCATTAAGTTTTCACAAGTTCCCTCCATTTTTTTCTACACCTCCCAGCGCAGTCAGTACATTTTTCAATCAAAGAGAGCTTGATATCACAGAATAGTAATAGGTGAGAAATACTTTTATTCACAACGTACAAAAATGATATGACATTCATTTATACACATATTCTCACTGTATCTCATTTTGTTTTTCTTTCAGCTTTTTAGTTTTGAGAAAGTCACATTATCACCTTGGCTTCCCTCGAAGAAACTATGTATGACACTTTAACATTCAAAAACACATATACGAGATATTATTGCACGATCAGTGTATTACAGGCCAATACCTGGTCTTTCTTGAGGTAGCAAAAACTTGGAAGACTCTGAACATTTGATTATCTTCATCATTATTTATTCTAAAAATATGTAACACTTCTATTCATGCCCACAAAAGAAGAGAGAAATCCCCTCCCCCTAATCTGTTGACCTTTTTTTGTGAGAAAGAGAAATAAAAATAATTAATATCACTGATATCCACCTGCCTCTCAAACGCCTATAGTTCATCTGTTACCCACTCTTATCCTTTCCATAATGATTCTGTGCATAGAGGGTTTTTCTGCCATTTCATCAAAAGGATAGTGTTTTGATGAGAAAAAAAATCTTTTTCCTACACTTTACTCTACTTTAGATTCTAAGTTTGTTCTTAGCCAGCTATAAATAACAGAACAGGTAGAACAGTGAGGCATATAAAAGTGCTTTCTTTATTTTACTGTACTATGTTATTTGTCAACCCTTTCAAAACAGCATTCATCTATTCCTGATTGAGAACTAAAATAAATTCAAATTGGGAAAATAAAAATTCTGCATTATAGTTACAACTAAAACACAAAGAACATAACAACCAATATTACACAACAACAATAGCTGCAATAATGCTAACAAAAAGCCTTATCTAATAAAGACTCTTGCCTTTCTCTTAAGTAACCAAATATCACAGTTAAGAAAAGACGAATGCTGTTAGTTCTTTGCAGAAATACCATTACAACCAAAGACCATTCTGTAGTAGGCATACTCCAAACCCGTCTGGTGCCAGTAGACCAGGGCTGCGACTATGATGAGGTGCCACAGCTGGTGAGAAGCCCCGATGAAGTCAAAGCGACCTGTACATACAAGAAAATATGGATTAGAGTACAGATGAACTGATGATGATTTTTGTTTGGTGATATTATAGGGATATATAACAAAATATGGGATCCCTAAATAACTATAAACCTGGAAACATATCAAATGAATTATTTTGCAGTTCTGTATTTTTCTACTACAGGTGTTTTTCATGACATTACATTCCCCATGAAACTGTGTAATATACTCCATGATCAGACATGTCAACTTACATTTCAGATACAAAAATATTTATAAAATGATCAATATTATCAACCATATGGAAGTAAATATAAACATGAGACTTTACACATTTTCTTTCACCTGATATGCTTCATGTTGTTTTTATGAATGGTAAGTATAAAAGAATGTCTTTTTTTTTTTTTCAACAGCTGTTATTGACCATAGTCACTGCCATGCTTGGTGCCAAAACACAGCTGTGACTCATCTATGAATAAGTAGATGTTATCGGTTGCAGATCATATCAGTGGTAAGCATGGTAAAGGAAGATCAATTCTCACAAACAGTTACCTAATCACGATGTAGAATATGGTCGTTTTGACTTTTGACAAGTATTAGAACCTAAAAAAAAATGTATAGATAAACTGCTAATATCTTAATGAAATAAAGTATTAAATGTACTTCAAAAAATAGCTCTCAAAATAAATTAAATTAAAAATCTAATAACCTACCTGGAAAATATCTCTCAGGTATTTTCCACATATAGACAACAACAGCTGTCCCACTGATGGCATACATCATACAGATACGAGGTAAGAAAACCTGGAATTTTGAAACAGAAATAAAATATTTAATTCAGAAAAAATTTAGAAAAATAAATATTCAAAAGTATATAATTTCTTCTTTTTCCTTGATGAAGGAATGGACAAAATAGTGACAAATACACTATATCATAGTTTTCTGTATTCTATAAGATTATTAATATTTTCTTGATTAAACATACAAAATAAAAGATTAATACAGTTGAAAAATATATTGATTGGAGTAGGACCTTCATTGAAATATCATGAATGAAGGTTTACCAAAAAATTCCTAATTCTCACCCATTAAACTCACTCTCTTACATAACTGTCATTTATCAGCTATAATATGCATGCGCAGGTAAAGGTGCACAATACCTATAACTACACATGTATACAAATACACTCACACTCCACAAACAAACACATACAAACTTGTACACATAAATATAAAAAGACACAAAAACACACACTTATACTACACATACACATACACATTCTTGAAGCATTTTCCGTCAACCACACTTTACCTCCTGACCAGGACACAGTCAGGGTAAACTAGTGTATTTGGTAGTGTTCGGTACCTCTGTTTCATCATGTTACCTGACAGGTTAGTAACTTCCCATTGTACTGACATATACAGCACTAACAAATCTACTTCAAGAACAGATACTAACAAGAAAACAATTTTCAAATCATCACCACCAACATCTTCAGAATACTATCAATCTTCATTACCTGGACTATCCCCGTCCTGACGCCCCCATGTAGGATTGTCCAGTGAATTGTGGGCAACATACCCGACACGGCCCAGCCTGTGAACAGTGTCACTCGTGCCCATTCCCATTCCTGACCCATCAACCTGGGTGCAACAGTAAGACAAGATTAAGTAAAACCTGGTTACTGTTAATTATTTGTCATTTCATTATATTTCTTTTTTTTATGATCACATTCATTTTCATTTCACAGGGATAGAGAGATAGAGAGAGAGTGAGAGAGTGAGAGAGACAGACAGAGAGAGTGAGAGAGTGAGAGAGAGAGACAGAGAGAGTGAGAGAGAGAGACAGAGAGAGTGAGTGAGAGAGTGAGTGAGTGAGAGAACAGTGAGACTAGGCCCTTACTTTGGGGTGAGCAGGAAGATCATGGCTCCAGCAAACAGGACACATACCAAGGCCATATACATGTAGCGTAAATGTAAAAACTAAATGGAAAAAAAAAGAGAGATAAAAATTGTTTGCTGTTAATCTTAGCAACCAAGCACATCACAAAAGAAAAAGAAAAAAAGTTGCCAAGTTTTAGAATTTAAAAAAGTATATATATATATATATATATATATATATATATATATATATAATATATATATATATATATATATATATATATATATATATATATATATATATATATATATATATATATATATATATATATATATATATAAATAGTAATATAATACAAGGCTATTAAGAGTATACATATATTTACATATACAATAAATTTTCAATACAAGCATTACGAAAAATACTAATACAAACAAAAGCCGGAGGATAACTAACCTCAGGGCACCAAAATCCGTAGTAGATCCCACTTAGGAAGATGGCAAAAAACGACGCTGATATCCCAAAAATGTCATAGGAGAGCCATTTCCGACAAGATTCTTCGGAACGACAGTTTAGAGTATGGTACAGGGAAGAGAGAATCATGCAGGTCTGGAAAAAAAAATACAATAACCATAATTTTCATTGTATGTTAAGACTTTTTTTTGGTATTTGATGAAGAAACTATATACCCTATATATGACTGTACACACATAACACAGAGGAATGAAAATCAACTAATGTTCATCTAGTGCATTAA
>NC_051398.1:3781677-3789177 GCF_015228065.2 Penaeus monodon | reverse complement strand
TCCCTTTGGCAAGGAACTTTACCTCGATTGCCTGCCTAGCCACTGGGGGGACCAAGTCAGCCAAGTCAGTGCGGGTAAATAGAGATGGTGACTCGGAAAAAAAAAAAAAAAAAAACACCGGGCGGAAGGCAATGGGAAACCACCGCTCTAAATTGCCAAGAAAAATCATGGAATCCCATGATCGTCAAGGGACGCGGTGGCGAATGGTTAGAGCGTCGGACTCAAGACTGTCACGACGGCAATCTGAGTTCGAGGGTTCGGGGTCACCGACCGCCGCGTTGTTTCCCCTTTGGGGAAGGAACTTCACCCCGATTGCCTGCTAGCCACTGGGTGGCCAAGCCAGTCAGTGCTGGCCCAAAGCCGGATAAAATAAGAGAGAATGATTTCCTAAAAAAAGGGAACACCGGAAATCTCCGTGGAAAGGAATTGGGGGCCCTACCACGTATCACTCCAAGAGCATCACAAAAGTGAAAACTGCAATTGGTATCATGCTGTGGACCACGGCGGCTCAGACATGAACCCACCGTTAAATGATGATGATATATATAACATACACACACACACATACATATGAATATATATAGTTTATATATATGCATATGAATATATATACATATGTGTTTTTAATGTATTCATGTATGTAAGTATGTAAGTATGTTTGAATACATATATGTCTGTATATACATATCCGACAATTATAGCGCCACTCAAATGCATAACATCAAATAAAAAGTTCGTACAGAGGCATCATCTAGAGAAAGTAACATTCACATAGCCTTATTTTTACCATAAAATTGCCTCCTTCCATAAACACAATTCAATTTTACCGCCTCTCTTGAACCTCGATAACACCTCTCTTTTGAAAATCGCAAATTCCTACCGAATTGTTCGCAATGTCACTCGTGTCATCCTATTTTCTTGAACTGGAGTGTCGAGTTTCCTAGTTTGAGCACCAGAATTACCCACAAGGACTCGAGTAACTAGTAGTTTATGGGGGGGAAAAATAAGAAGGTCAAGGGAAGCCAAAGTCAAGGAGGAGGCGGATCAGAAGGAGGTCCTCATCCTGCAGACCGGCCGCTGAAACCTCACATTTTCCCCTCATAAACCCTCACTTGAAACACTCATTTACTCCCATTCTTCCTCCCACCGAACCGAACCGACGATGACAAATCCCAGGGTCCTTATACCCCTCATGATATTAATCCTAGCCCTTGATTTAGGCAGTGGGACGAGGCTGGGAGGGCGACGTCGACGAGGAGGGGCCCTGCTGTCGCCCCCTCGACGTCCTGAGGGCACCGAGCTCCCCGAGGACCAGTGGTTCCTGCAGAAGCTGGACCACTTCCACCCCACCGACGGCAGGACATGGAAGCAGGTGGGTGTGAAAGGGACTCTGGGGTTGATGGTGTGACGGTGGGGGAGGTTTTGGGATGGCTTTTCTTCAGGTTTATCAGTAGCGGATGTGGCAGTGAAAGGGTTGAAGTGAGATCATTCTTTAAGAATAGGTCTGTCACAAGCAACTGTTTAATCAAGAGAATCAGAATGGATATGACAGTGTACTCTAGTAGAGAATAAATAACTTTGTTTATTCCAGTGCTATTGTAATTCTTGTAACTATTGTAATCCTTAGGCAGTTTGGACTATTTGACAGTTGTGTATATTGTCATATGTATTTCATAAAGTGAGATTCATAGACAAAAAAAAGAGGAAATATTGTCATAGTTTTGCAGAAATTAAATCTCTTCACATGGTTGATTTTTACTAGTTTTTAAAGTTTTCTAAGCAGTGGCATGAGTGATATGACACTCTTGAATAGCACATGACAGTTTTGTATCTTTTTTCTTCTTCTTCTTCTTCTTCTTCTTTTATAGGGTTTTAGACTTCTTATGTCTATATTCCCTGGATCTTGTTTCTTGAAATCTTCTCTCTGTTGTTTGAAGGTTTGATCTCTGTTTTATATGAATTTATTTTTCTTGTTCTTTGAAGGAAGATTTTCAAGTGTCTTAGTATGTAGTACTTCTTTGCAGGAGGTTTGTTTTTCCCCTTTTTATAAGTAAGGAATATTTGGATTAGTTATTTGATCTTTTTAATGCTTCTAATTTTTGGGTTTCCCTTTTCCGGAATGGAATCTTGGACATTGAAATGTTAAGTGTTCAATTTTTTCTTCTGGATAATGGCCCCATCTGCAATTTTGGGTCTTTTTCTAAATTCATTCTGTGGAGGTGTTTTTTTCAGTCTTGTATGTTTAGTTGTATTCTGGAGACATACATCTAATTTTCTGTTTTCTGATCTAGACCATGGTTGTGGGTGTTGTCTTTGAGGTAGTAGGTTTTTGTGATCAGAGTTCTTTGTATTTGTTCTTCCCATTGTCTTTTGATTTTATCTTTTATGTCTTTTATTATGTTTTTTGTGTCTTGGGTGATGGTTGTGGAATTTTCTAATTCATAGCTTTCTTTGCTGAAAGGGTCTGCTATTTCATTTCCAGTTATGTTTTTTATTGCGGGGACCATTGTATTGTGATGTTTTTGTTTTGTTTTGTTTAATGTGTAGATTAATTTTTGTATTTCAAAAGTGATTTGTTTATAATATTTTGGTTTGTGATTTTTTAGTGTTTGTATAGCTGAGAGTGAATCTGTGAAGATTACAGGTTTGTTAAATTGTTATGCTTTATATAACTCAACCCTTGTTTTATTGCATATAATTCTGCTTCTATATTTGGGTTTTTTTTGGTAATTCCAAACTGTTGTGAGTTTGTTTTTCTCTATATAAATTGCTGCTGAGGTTGATTGTGGTTCCTTTATTTTTGATCCTCTGTGAAATTTTTGGTATTTTTCATATACTGTGCTTTTTAAAACATTTGGAACTGTGTCTTTATTATTTCATTAGGTAAGTCTTTTTGAAGTATCCAAAAACTTTGTTACTAGTTTGTGTGACAGGTCATACCATGGGGGTTATTGGGTTATGTTTTGAGTTTCCTTTATATTTAGGTTGATTTTTAATCTTTTTGCATGCTTCAATGACTTTATGAGTCCGGAGTTTTTATCTTTGTTGTGGTTGTATTTTCTAATGTTCTCTACTATTATTCTTTTATTGGCATGTTCTTTTTTTTTTCCAATATCTTTACTAGCTGTATGCAAGCTAATTCGTTTGCTCTGTCACTTATTGAAGGTTTGTTTGTTATGCTTGGAGTGATATTATTGGGGTGGATTTGAAGCTCCTTTTGATTTTCTCAGGGCTGTGTTTTGTATTGTTCTAATTTTTTTTAGTTCTTTTTTTTTGCTGTCCATATATTTCCGTCCATATTCTATTTTTGGTTTTACGTAGTGTTATAAATTTCATTAGAGTTTCTCTTTTTCGCTCCCCAATTATATGAGGATATTTTTTTCATTATATTTATTCTTGTTAATGGATTTTACTTTGATGTTTCTATATGTTTTGTCCATTTTAATCTTGCGAGTCAAATTTTAAACCCCAGATGTCTTGACTATCAGTAAATTCTAATTCTACATTGTCTATTTTGTTTTTTGGGTAGCTGTACTTTCCTTTTGTTAGTGAAGTATAATAGGTTGCTTTTTGTTAAATTTATTTTTAAGTCCCAGGTGTCTGCCCATTTTTTTAGTTGTTTCAAACCATTTTCCATATATTTATGGCTTCATTTAGATGTTTACTTGTGGTTATTACAGTTATATCGTCTGCGTATATTATTTTCTTAGTTCCTCTGTCAATATTATTCATTTATCATGATGTTGAAGAGTGTTGGGCTTAAAGGGGATCCTTTTGGAACACCGCTTGATATTGTTCCTTTGTCTGAGTTTTGGTTTTCCTATTTTATTTGGAACGTTCTTCTTTAAAAAATTATGTGTCCATTTTAATAAGTTTCTTTTATTCCAAATTGGCCTTTTTTATTTTTAAATGCATCATGATTTACTGTGTCAAATGCTTTTCAGATCTATACAAGCCACTAGACATACTCTTTATTTCTAATTGCATTAGTTATGTTTTTTTCTTTTGTTTTTAGGGGCATCTATTGTTTTGATTTGGTCTAAACCCTGTGATATCTTGTTTTATTTTTTATTTTGTTTTAACCCCCAAATTTAATTTTTTATTTACTATGTTTTTCAAATATTTTCCCAAGGCAATTTTTCGGCAAATGAATCTGTATGACTTTGATTCCGTTGGAGTTTTTTCCTGGCTTTTTAATAGGATTTATTATTACATTTTTAGCCTCTTGGGTATTCTCCTTTGGTCCAATATAATTTATTTTTTTTTATATTATTTTCCAAAGATTTTGGGTGGAGAATTTTTATAAAAATTCATACGGGATTTCGCCCGGGCCGTATGCTTTGTTATTTTTTTTTATTCTGTATCGCTAGCATTAATTTTTTTTTTTTGGATCTTGTCATTTATTTCTAAACTACCAGGGTTTTTAGTATTCTTCTCTTTCATATTTGTTATCATTTTTTTTTCTATTTTTGTTTGCTATTCTTTGGTATTCTTTTTTTAAAATATTTTTATTTTATTTTCTGTTTCTTTAACGGGTTAAAACCGTTCTCTATTAGAGGGTAATCTTTTGTGTTCTCTTTCCTGTTTAGTTTTTTATAAAGTTCCAGATTTTTTGGGGGGGATGGGGGTGTAAAGTCTATTGATTTTTGCAAAATTTTTTCCAAGTTTCTTTTTTTTTCTTTCTCTATTATTTCCGGGCTCTATTGATAGTTTTTTATATTCCCCTAGATTTTCATTATTTGCCTTTTTTTCCATTTATTATAAGCTTTGTTTCTTTTTTTATGTTTTGTTTACATTTTTCTTCCACCATGGTTATGATATTTAGATTTGTTATCATATTCTTCAAATTTGAAATACCTTTTTTCCTGTGTTTTTGTTAGGTTTTCAGTTCATTAATGAATTTATTCTAATTGTATCTGTGTTATTTAATTCTTTTTGATATTTTATCCATCCTTCGTTATTGAACTTCCATTTTTTTTCTTTTGATTGGGGGGACTTTTGAAATGGTTTTATCCTTTACTATTATTGGAAAAGGGTTCGCTTCCTATATTTGGTCCTGTTTCGACTTCTAGGTGACTTAGGGTTGGGGAAGCTAGAACTAAGTCTAGTGTTGATCCCTTGCATTCTTAGGGTCTATTCTGGTGATTTGTCCAGGAGGGGTTAAAAGCATTATATTATTTTCTGTTTTTATTTCAATAAACTTTTGCCTGTTTTGGGTTTTTGTGATGGAGATTTGAATTTGGATTCCAACTTTTTGTGATGTGCATTGAAATCTCCTATAATTAAATTTTGGGTCACTTATTTTGTTCGAATAATATTCTATGTCATTTTGTTTTAGGTTGTTGCAAGGGTTATATATCAAAAAATGTTCATCCCCTTTATTTTTGTAACTAATCTTTTTCTGCCATAGCTTCAATTTTGTGTTTTAGTCCGTCTTTAAATTTATTTGTTTGAATTGAAAGTTATCCTTTATACAAATAGCTAGTCCTCCTCCTATTTGTTCCGGGCCCATCGTATCTTATTATTTTAAAGTTCTGTAATTTTTAAAAATTATCTTTATTTTTCAAAACCCGGTTTTCACATAGAGCGAGTACATCTGGTTTTTTTCTACATTTTTTGGTTTTTAAAACTATGTTTTTGTTGTGTACAGATCTTGCGTTCCCAAAAATTATGATTTTTTTCATAGAGTACTTTCATGTTTTGTTGAATATTGAATTTTTTCTTTAATTGTCTCAGTTATTACTTCAATAATTGTTTTTTCTGAGTTTATGTTGGTTATAACATTTGTTATTGTTGTTATTATATTTTTTATTATTTCTGGCCATGATATATCTTCTTTGTTTTTATTTTGAGTTTCTTTCTGTGATTCTTTAATTTTTAGTGGAGTTGGAGTGTCCACGTTTATTGGAGAATCTTTAAAATTTATTTGTTTTATTATTTTCCTTTCTGATTTCGTTTTGGCTAGTCTCTTTGTTTTTTTGGCTGGTTCTGTTTTTTTTGGTGTTATATTTAGTTCTGACTGATTTTGTTGTCTCTGGTCTCTTTTCTTGAGTTGGGGTTTTTTTTGCCCTGCTGTTTGCTGGGGTTTTGGGTTATGGGTTGGGGGAAGAGTCTGGACTGTGTCAAATTCTGTTTGTTTTTTTGTGTGTGCGTGGGTGTCTTTAGTTTTCGTTGTTTGTGAATATCATTTTTGCTGAGTTTTCGTGTTGGGGTTTGTGTGTGGTTTAGTGTTGGGGTTTGTGTATGGTTTTGTGTTGGGGTTTGGTGTGTGGTTTAATGTTGGGTTTTGTGTATGGTTTTGAGTTGGGGTTTGTGTGTGATTTATGTTGGAGTTGTTGTGAATTTGTTTGGGAATGGTTCAGTTCATGAAACAATTTTTTATGTCTATGTTATTGGGTGTTTTTGTTTTGGGTGTTTATTTTTTGAGCCATCCTATGAAATTTTTCATGCATTTGTGTTTTGGGTGGTTTCATGACAGTAAAAACATGTGGATTATTAGTGCATTGTTTGTAATCGTGATTAAATTCACGCACTTGCTGCATCTAATTTTATTTTTACAAGTTAAGATTCCATTCCATACCTAGACATCTGTAACATTTTGGAATTGGGAAGGTATATTGTTGTACTTTGTAAGATGTATTCCAATTGGCGACTCTTTCTGGTAGATTCCTTTAAAGTTTTAAACTGAGGGATTTTTTAGGGAGCCATTTGTTTTTGTTTTCTTTATCTTTGTTGATTTTATTTTCTGATTATTTCTATTTTTACTTTTGTGGTTTAACAGTGGTCTCAGTTTGTCTTTTATATCTTTATGTCTATTTCTATATCGACTGGGTATATAGTTCCTAGCAGCAATCTAATGTTTTTGTTAGATCTGGTTGTTTGCAGTTTATATTTCCAAACTCCTAGTTTATTTATTTCTTTCAGATGTGGTAACTTTGTTAAATTGTTTATTTCAATCTTATTGCTTTCCCCCGTTCCAAGTACTCTCAGTGTGTCCTCTATTATATATTTTTTTAAATACGATTTTTTTGATTGCTTCAAATTAATTTCATAGGGTTATTGAAATTTGATGTTTCTTTATTCTCCAGCTAGATTAATGGTTTCTACATAATTTTTTTTCTTACTGTTTGGTTGTTTTTTTTGGGTGGTTGAAGTTCTTCTAAGTTTCTGCCGGCGAATTTGGGATCTGGATTTTCTTCACTGTCACTTTCTTCTCTTGGTCTTCTGTTTGTTTGCAAGTCGTAGTCCATGTCTTTTAAGATTCCAGGGTTTTCTCCTGGATCTGGGTTTAAAACTTTGTCCATTTAAAGTTCTTTACCTTCACTTCACTTCGAGCTCAAGATTTTACTTGTTCACTCTATGGCGGTTTGAGTCAAGTCCCCTTTATCAGCTCATCCCTAAAGTCGTTAATGGAGGTTATTCTGTTAATGGAGATAAAGCTCAAATGTTTTTTTAAAAATTGGTACATTTTTGATGGAAAATTATTAGGAAAGATCATTA
>NC_051398.1:3774177-3779177 GCF_015228065.2 Penaeus monodon | reverse complement strand
GTATTTTGTGGATATTATTAAGACATTGTTAATTAAGGCTGGGTAATTAACTGTATGATCAACGGTTAACTATAATGGTATTCCGTTTTATACTTGGTATCCATGAGTTGTCCAATGTTAATATATTTTGAGGGTGACTTTTTCTTTCATTCTCTTCTCCTGTATTTCTTTCCACTCATTCATTTTTTTACGCCTGTCTATTTCTCGTGCATTCCTTCCATTATTCCTCCTTTCCTTTCTTTACTTGCTTTTCTTATCCATTTTTTCCTCTTCATTTTGTCATCCCCTGTTTCATTTCTCCTTTTCATTCCTCTTCCTCCTTTTCATTTCTCTTTCTCATTTTCATTTTCTGTTCTTCCTTTTCTTTTTCTTTTTCTCCTCTTCCTTTTGCCTTCTCTTTCAGTTCTTTTCTTTTCTCTTTCTTTTTGTTTTTCTTTCTCTCTCTTTTCTCTTCATTTTTTCTCCTTATTTCTATCTTTTTTCTTCCCTTTTCCTCATTTTGATCCTCCTCACCCCATTTTTTTGTTTTTGTTTGTTTGCTCTTTACATCTTTTATTGTGTGTTTCCTCTTAAATCTGCTCCTTTTCCTCTCTTCCTTCTGACTTTCCTTTCATCTTTACTTCCATCCCTTTCCTACCTAACAAAATCTTTTGTTAACAGGCTGTGCTCACCGCTGGATGGGCAGAACAAGAAAGACGTCACCAACTTGTTTTCACTTCTGACCGCGAACCTTGAAGATGTTGTGCAGTATAACAAGGATAACAGGGACTTCGAGGGTGTGAAGGGGACCAATATAACCATCGACACTTTATGTGGCATTATGTTGGATGAATCGCGGGGTCCGGCAATCACAAGGTAAATTTCACCATTTATTTATTTGTTTGTCGTATTTGTTTATTTATTTTTTTTTTTAAGGGATTTTTTGATATGCTTTATTTGCAGTTGATAATTAGGGTTTCAGTAGGTGTGCTTTCAAGATTATGTGTGACTGGTATCATCATTTATTCAAAATGTAATGAACTTTAACATATTAACCCAAATCCAACGGGCATGGCATGTGTGTCCATACCATGCCCACTGTGAGCTGACTTTATTAATTGTTTTTACACATAGATGGCTACACTTGCACTAAGTCACCAATGAGCCAATTACTGCCTGTCTTGCCTTGTTTACCCTTTTCCTTGAGTTTTGAAAATATTTTATGTTATCTTATATTGCTTTTACTAATGTTCATAACATTATAGTAATTTTAATGTCTATGATAAAAATAAAACCATTGATATTCATAGCATTAGTAAAAAAAAACTTTTTCCCTCCAATCCAAGGAGAGGTGAAATCAGGTAAGGTTACAAGGTCTACTAATTAACTCCTTTGTGGCTAAGCACTAGCAGGGCCATCTATGTGCAGAGACATTTCACACACACACACACACACACACACACAAAAAAAAAAAATGAGTACAGCATTTTCCTGGCGTCATTTACTTAACTTACCTATATATTCCATGCGGTTTCAAATTCCTATAGTTTATTAGGTAGAGTAATGATATGACTCCTGTTATAAGAGAGAGACCATTTACCTATTTTTGTCAGATATGCAGCCATTAACTCCCTGGCTCTTGAAGTGAATGAAGAGGAGTGCTTGGACCACACATATGAGACGATGATAAAGGAACTAAGAGCTACGAATTGGGAAAACAACACAGATATTGGAGGTGCAGTTATGCTACTTTTCAAATTTTATTTTTTAGCTCTCCTTATACTTTTTTTTATTATTATTATTATTAATGTTACTTTTATCTTGTTTGTGTACTGTGTCAGAGCACAAGAAAGCATTTTTGATTATTCACTTGCATTGTGTATTGTAGTCATGTTGACAAATGTATAATAGGTCTGAATGAGAATGAATATCTTCACAATACAAGAGAGGTATTTGACCGGTTTCGATTATATCTTCATTAGAAATGCATATATTTCTGACAAAGATATAATCAAAACTGATCAAATACATCTCTTGTATTGTGATGATATTCTTTCTCATTCATACCTTGAATTGTGTGTGCAGGTGCATGTGAATATGGCTTCATCCTTTCCATAACGTGAAGTGTGTTCTCCAAGGCAGGTTATTGAATGATTGTCTTGTATCAAGAGACTCTACAGATCTTGTACTAGTCAAATGACTTAGGATCATCTTCATTCATTATTTGCTAAGATCTTCCTATGTAGTGACCAAGTAGGAGAGTCATTCACTGGATATTAGTCCAGTTCTTGTGACTTTTTGTCAAGAGCTACCATGTACATGTTGCTTAATATCATAACTTTTCAGAACACTGCTTCTGATCAACTGGTATTACATTTTTTTAAAGATGTTGTGTCCTTAAAGTGAGGTAATATTTTTGGTCACATTAGTAACATAATTTTATTTTAAATATGTACTGTTCTTTTGTGTCAAAACTCGACTTTCTTTCTTTTCTTTTTTGTAGTGTATATTTTTTTGTGATTACTCCAACACAGAATAGTAATTTTAAATTTACCAAGAAATGTCTTTGTTATTTCACAGCCCATATGACATTTTTAGGTACACTATTATCAATTACTTGTGAAACAAAAGACTGGACATCATAATACAAGTGCATTGCTCATTAGTAATTTGGTTGTATTGAAAAGTGCATCCTAAAGTTTAGTGTCAATTAGCAAGCAACTGTGTATAAACCATTTTCAGCACAAAAATACCTCTTGATATATGGAAATTTAGTTCTCATTGGTTTGGTGCAGTATAAGGTTCTGGAAAGTCAGTCATTTTTCATAGAACAAAGATAATTTGAATTTTCTGAAACTGTTCATTGATGTCCTTCTGTTGTATATTTACATTTAAAAAGTATATTTGATTCATTCTTTTATTCTTTTTATATGAAATATATTTGAATGATTCATAATACATCTCTATTTTATTACTTTCTTTTTTTTTTAAACATAGGACGGTCATGGATCTATCAGACTTGCACGGAATTTGGATTTTACCAGAGCTCTGACTCTTTAAATCAGCCCTTTGGTAATGAATTTCCTGTCAATTTCTTCATCCAGCAGTGCCAGGATATTTATGGGGAAAAGTGAGTACTGTTGAGTTGTAATGTGTACAGTCATGGGGAAGCTATAATATTGAATATAAAAGATGATAAAGCATGTATTTAATAGGAGTACTTTTGTGCCTTTATTTATTTTATTTTATTTTATTTTATTTTTATGCTCTATGTAAATGTTAGTGGGATACTTAGTCATGTAGACCACTGAATAAAACATAGCCTGTTGAGTAAATAAAGTAATTGTACCTTTGTATTCTGACTGCTTTAAAGAATAGACCTAACATGCATTTCAAGCAACAGGACTAATCTACCTCTACATTTCATCTATATTTTATTCAGGTTCAACCTTGAGCTCCTGAAAGAGGGTGTGAAACGCACGAACACGTTGTATGGAGGGAAAGACCTTAAAGTGACGAGGGTAGTCTTTCCCAATGGATCGATTGACCCGTGGCATGCCCTAGGGATAACAGATAACCTCAGTCCAGAAGCTACTGCAATTTTCATAAATGGTAATTGGTGTTCAGTCTAATGATAATGATATGTTTTAATCTATAGGAGTTGTATGTGTTAGTTATGTCCATTTGCTAAGCCATGCCCTATCTGTGAGATACTTACTGTCTTCTGGAATTTTTGTTTTACATATTTTATTCGTTTCTTTTATGTCTTTCAACAGGAACTGCCCATTGTGCAAATATGTATCCAGAAGCCGCAGATGATCCACCACAGCTACTGCATGCCAGAGAGCAAGTTTTCAACCACATTCAAAAATGGTTGCAAGAGTAATTAAATCAAGTGATTTTACAACTGCTTCCTAAATGAGTAGCATTTTGTGATTTTATACTGGATTCTGTATAGAAAATTTATTATTATTGAAATATATCAAGGAACAAGCAAGTGATGTAGCAATAGTAATAGTACATCGGAGTTAATACTCTTAACCATGTAAGGTACTTGTTTTTATATTGTGATATTTTCCATTTGATTCCTCAGATGGAAAAAGACTCCTTTTGTAGTTTACAGGAAGTACCCATTATATTCTGTTGTTAAAAAGGCATTGTGGTTCTTTTACAGTATTTAACATACCAAGATGTTCTCTTTGTATGTACATCAAACCTGTGAGAAAAAGTCAGTTTGTAATTGGGGTTATTGATTTTGAATAACCCCAGTTTGCACTCTTTGTAAAGTAAATTGTATTTAGCTGAACCCTGACTTGTAACATGGCTCTGTTTTCTTTGCCCCTAAATAATTATTTTTTGTATCGGATTTTATTTTGTCTTTTACAGTAGTGATAAAGAGTAATAATGCAAAATGGGTAATTTACAAGATCTAATTACAAATGACTAATTTAGTGCTATTTCATGAATAATCTTGAGAAATTCACTAGTTAAACCAAAGATTTCTGGTGACAAGTAAATTTCATAGTGATATGGAAGTATTAATCTTTTTATTTATTTTTTTATTATTTATTTTTTTATTTTTTTATTTTTTTTTTGTTCTCCAGTTTATGGTGTTTTACTTGTTGACAATACACACAAGGAATGATACTTGATATTCCACAAAACATTTAATTACTGTATTTTTATGAATGGAATATATTTTAGCAACTTGGGAATTCATGGCAAAGCTGTACAGTACCATCAACCTCAAGTACAAACAGACAATGGGAGTCTTATCAGTATAGTCTTATGAAACAGAAATCACACTTATGGGACTAGGACTTAGGCACTGAGAATTTGAGTGATTGTAAAACCAGATGATGCATAAAATCTAGTCCCTCTGCAACTTCATGTATTATGTACAGCATGTTTTTCTCATTGCTCTATAACTTTGACCTATATATCTATCCCAGGTACATTAAAAAAAATCATGTAATCTCTTGCTGCATCTCCTGTAGAGGTTGGATGGATGTTTGAATGAG
>NC_051398.1:3769177-3771677 GCF_015228065.2 Penaeus monodon | reverse complement strand
TAATTGGAAATCACTGGTTTTAGATAGAATATTATTTGATTAGGAAGTCATAGCCATTGCTTAAAATATACTGTCATCTGATTAAATTGTTTTTTAAAAGTTATTTCCGCTCTTTTTCGTTAACCATTTATGTATAATGTTAATGGGACGAGGATAGTTAAACAATAAATACATTTGGGAGAAAAATCATGAAGAAATGTAGATTGTAAGGCAACTTCAACTTCAGCGCAAAGAATCTTGGGGAAAAAAAATATGTTGAAATCCACCCTCACATCCGGGCATTGTTGAGCAACAGAGCACATGCACACACAAATACATAATGCTCTCTACGTGTTCTATGCTTGTATCATTCGTATGATGTGTGGATATCTACCTCTCTGTCTCTAGTATTTATGAGCCTTTTTCTACTGTTTTGCCTTTTAGTAATGTAAGTATTATTCATGTATTTTCTGTCTTTCTCCCTCCTTTCTCTCTCTCTCTCTCTCTCTCTCTCTCTCTCTCTCTCTCTCTCTCTCTCTCTCTCTCTCTCTCTCTCTCTCTCTCTCTCTCTCTCTCTCTCTCTCTCTCTCTTACTTCACGCGTGCTGTGTTATACTTCCTATCACGCGTTATCAAAACCATTATAATTTCGTATCCTGTTCTTTGATCAAGGTTTAATGTATTTCCAGAGCTCAGTGAAAATGTGAAATTTATGTTATACGCTAAAACACTCCAAATGTTTATAAAAAAAAATCGAATAGCACCTGATCAGAGAGAGAGAAAAAAAACGAATGAAGTTTGGAGAGAGAGAGAGAGAGAGAGAGAGAGAGAGAGAGAGAGAGAGAGAGAGAGAGAGAGAGAGAGAGAGAGAGAGAGAGAGAGAGAGAGAGAGAGAGAGAGAAAGAGAAAGAGAGAGAGACGTGGCCACACGAAGGACACCCTACACTGACTTCGGCTTCAGAGGAGACCATCGAAGTACATGTGAACCGCATTTCAGACGCTTCATTATTGACGAGAAAATTACCCCCTTCCTCAATTCTGAGAAAAGCCGTGATGTTTACCTTTTCAACAACTCTCAGCCAAGAGCAAGATTGAGTTTTAAAGAGCTGAATCTCTTGCGTTTGAGATGTTAGCATGCATTCGAGATTAAGTGAAATTTCATGATAAATGGCAGAGATAGAGTAGTCAGATTAGACCCATAAGAAACACTAGGGTTAATGATACGGTTTTAGGCTCTGTTCTTTTTTTTTCTCTCATATTTCCCTCTCTCTCTCTCTCTCTCTCTCTCTCTCTCTCTCTCTCTCTCTCTCTCTCTCTCTCTCTCTCTCTCTCTCTCTCTCTCACACACACACACACACACACACACACACACACACACACACACACACACACACACACACACACACACACACACACACACACACACACACACACACACACACTCACACTCACACTCACACACACTCACACACACACAAACAAGCACACGCAAAGATATACACGCATAAAATATACACTCATTATACATTCGTATTGCTTACTAAATAAAACACACAGACATAAGTGTGAAAAAAAAAAAAAATATATATATATATATACACAATGGAATGGAATGAGCAGGCTGACGATGACGTGATACATACATTTATATATATATATATATATATATATATATATATATATATATATATATATATATATATATATTATATATATGCATATATCGAAGGCCACCATCGCTGTCGACTATGGCATTATTATTACCCACTCCCGTATACGTAGAGTCAATGCCTGGGCGAAAAATTGTGAGGAGCAAGCCGTTGCCCATGCAGCAGGCTCCCTCTCCCCATGCAGCTGATGGATCCAAAGGAACGGCAGAGACTGACACGGTTTGGCACCAGCGGCGTCGCAGGAGTTCGGGACTCCGGCTCCGGATTTTTCCTCAGGGTTGACCCCCGAAGCCTTTTCATCTTATAGATAGCACAAGGCATATATGCACATATATACACACGCGCACAGGCACGCACGCATATACACAGACACACGCACACACACACACATATGTGCGTGTGTGTGTGTGCATATATATATATATATATATATATATATATATATATATATATATATATATATATATATATATATATATATGTATATATATATATAATTATTTTTTGTAGAGGCATAAACAGGTAGAGAGAGAGAGAGAGAGAGAGAGAGAAATGATTAGACGTGACCTATAGGTCCAAATAATTCAGACATCACTCTAACCATCCCAGTGGGTGCTTGCGGTTTTGACCTCCACTATGATCCGCGTGCTTTGTCTTTCAAGCACCGAATTACCCTTATATATAGATAGGACAAGATCGTATATTCAGTCATTTTCATAGTAATATATAAACGGAGCTGTCAAACATGCACCTATTGACGTATATGACAGGCATCCGAATAATCCTGAGTAATTATCTTGTTAAACCTTACTGGGAGGGGCGGGGGTGGGGTTGGAGCGCATGTAATGGGGT
>NC_051398.1:3744177-3761677 GCF_015228065.2 Penaeus monodon | reverse complement strand
ATGGTTAAAGACCCCCCTGAAAAAGAAAGAAAAAAAACCCTGTTTTAAAAACCAGGGTGGGGGTCTTCTAAACATTTACTAATTTTTTTTTTTTATTTTTATTTTTTATGAGATTGGTATTATGGTATGGTCATTTAAATTCTTTATAATGTCAGATTTTTATTGTTTCTTTATTCGTTATTATTTTCTTACTGTGTTTAGAATCAGATGATGTCTTTTACAAGCTGATAGTTAAAGCTTGATTAAATCTATGAGACTGATGTTTGCTATTGTTGAATAGATACTAACCTGCCAGTACTTTACATATATAAAGTGATTTTGACTGGCATTGTCTAAATCTTTTTATCCTGTATGAATGTATTGCAGATAACGATCCTCTTGAATTATGCAGATTGAGTAAGCATGGGGTGGAATAGCTTATTTAGAATTCTGATGATAGGAGGCTATGCAAATTTTAAGTGGTTCTTATTGATTGAAATATGATTGTATTGATTAAACTCTAGTAATAAAGATCGATAAGATGAACAAAATGAATTATGATATATTTATTTTAGGGCACTTCGTTAGAATTTCATCAAATGACAGGTGTAAATAGATGTAGTTATCTTTTCAATACATTGAGTGTGACGATATTGATAATTATGATATTGATATTGATAATGTGATGATATTGATATTGATAATATGATATTGATAATGTGATGATATTGATAGTTTGATGATATTGATAATTATGATAAGTGTGATGATATTTATGGTGATAGTATTGATGTTGGCTGTGATCAGTATGATTATAATGATGACAGTGATTATGATAATAATGTAATGAAAATGATGATGAGGATGATACTGATGAACCATATGGAACTTGAGTAAATTCTGGTATAGTAAATCTTGGAGTGATTCCGTTGTCCAGAATTTAAAAGAGAATATAGGTAGCTAGATTATTCATGCGTAGTTTTTCATATCCGCGAGTGACAGGAGGCGATACGGGCTTAGAGTTTTTTGTGATGGCAAAAGAGGGCACTAAATGGAAAGAATAGTCATGTAGACTCTAATTGTATATTTATTATATAAGAAGATTCCTTCTTTGCACTAAAATGAATATATAATGAAAACCAGGAAACGTGTTGATCAGAATAAGAAACAAGTTTTTTTCTTTTCTCTTCTTTTCTTTTTTCCTTTTTTTTTTTTTTCTTTTTTTTCATTTCCTTTTTCTTTATCTTTTTCCTTTTTTCTTTTCTTCCTGTTTCTAGTTCAGGTTGTTGGTGGTTATTGCTTACCCATGAGCCATAGATGTTGAGGTTTGAGGTTTCAGTTGGCCATCTGCAATCTTGTGGTTATGTCCAGCCTCACCCCCCCCCCCCCTCCTCTCTCTCTCTCTCTCTCTCTCTCTCTCTCTCTCTCTCTCTCTCTCTCTCTCTCTCTCTCTCTCTCTCTCTCTCTCTCTCTCTCTCTCTCTCTCTCTCTCTCTCTCTCTAACTTTCTAACTTTCTAACTTTCTCTTTCTCTTTCTCTTTCTCTTTCTCTTTCTCTTTCTCTTTCTCTTTCCTCTCTCCCCTTCTCTCCCCTTTCTCCCCTTTCTCCCCTATCCTCTCTCTCTCTTCTCTCTCTCTCTCTCTCCTCTCTCCTCTCTCTCTCTCCCCCCCCTCCATTTCCCTTTCTCTCTCCCTCCATCTCTCTCTTTCTCTTCTTTCTCTCTTCCTCTTTCTTTCTCTTTCCTTCTCCTCTTTCTCTCTTTCTCTCTTTTCTCTCTCTCTCTCTCTCTCTCTCTCTCTCTCTCTCTCTCTCTCTCTCTCTCTCTCTCTCTCTCTCTCTCTCTCTCTCTCTCTCTCTCTCTCTCTCCCTGAATGTATTTAATATTCAATCACCTTGTAAATAAATAAGATATACCAGCATGTTAAGCCTTTGCCTTTAACCAAAGTTTGTATATTTACTCTATTAAGAATAAAGAGTTAATATAAGCACAAAGTAAGGATAATAGGCAACAGATGAATCTGGTGTGATAGTATTTATAATGTAGTTTTTTTTTCTGGAACTGCCTTGGTGAAAATAGCAAAGTCAGTCCTTTCTTTTATTTTCTTTCATTCTGGACTTGCGTGGCTGCTCTTTTTTTCAGAGTTAATAATTTAATGAGTTCATGTCAGCTGTTGTCTGTGTAAGTTATGTGAAATGGAATAAAGATTAAAGGATCTCAATTTCTTTCTTGTTTGTGTGTATGTTTTATTTTAGTTAATTCATTTTGTTTTCTCTTTTTTTTTGCTGCTCTATTGTTTGTGTGTTTGTGGGGTATCTTGTAGTGAAATTCAGTTTGAGTTTGAGTTACACTTGTTGAGTTAATGTTTACAGGTAAGGTAGACCTTGTACAGATTTATTTTTGTTAGAAAATACATCTACGAACAAGGCTACAGTTGACGAGAGAGGTTCAGGTGATGCAACTCATCAGACAACTGCAAATGCTAATCCCTATGTATTTAATCCGCAGATGATATCATCAGAATGAAACAGGGAGGGAGGGGAGGCAAAGGAGGGGGGAGGGGAGGAAGAGGAAGGGGTGGAAGGGCCCAGGCAGCAGCAGCGGCCGCAGCGGCGGCAGCAACAGCAGCGACGTCAAGAAGAAATGCTGGAGCTGTGAGAGGACGGGGACGTGGGGTGCGTGTCCTTTCATCAAAGATTAACACCAGAGGTAAAAGGCATTTGGTCCTCTCTCTCTCTCTCGGTCTCTCTGTCTCTGTTTCTGTCTGTCTCTGTCTCTCTGTCTCTGTCTGTTTCTGTCTCTGTCTCTCTGTCTCTCTGACTCAGTCTTTCTCTCTCTCTCTCTCTCTCTCTCGGCTCGTTCTCTCTCTTCCATCTCTTCTCTCCTCCTTCTCTCTCTCTCTCTCTCTCTCTCTCTCTCTCTCTCTCTCCTTCCTTCTCACTTTCATTTGTGTTTTGAAGTTTGAAAGTAGATGAGAACAAGTTTGATTATAGTAATCTTTGTAAACAAAAGTTCCTAATTCTTTTCTTATCGTGATGTACCTTTTAAACTCTTCCTAATGGCACAGGGGTTGCCCGTGGAAGAGGCAATGCAGCAGCACAAGGAAGGCAGCTGGTCTCGAGAGGGAGAGGTGCTAACATAGCCGTGAGAGGGAGAGGGACACAGAGGGGCAACGCCAGGGGCATATCCAAAGGAAGGAGAGCGCTCACAACGAGACCGTTAGACAACACTGCAGTGGTAAATGTGAACGTTAATCATTATCTGTTTTAGGCAATGCCAAGATGGTATCTCTGACCATGACTTTGTATTGAAATTAAGTATGCCCGTGAGTTCCTGTTCCTGTTTTTTTTTTCCCCCTTTCTTTTTTCTTTTCTCCTCTCTCTCTCTCTCTCTCTCTCTCTCTCTCTCTCTCTCTCTCTCTCTCTATCTCTCTCTCTATCTCTATCTCTATCTCTCTCTCTCTCTCTATCTCTCTCTCTCTCTTTCTCTCTTATTTCTCTTTCTCTGTCTTCCTCTCTCTCTCGCTCTCCTCGCTCCTCCTCTCTCTCTCTCTCATCTCTCTCTCACTCTCTCTCTCTCTCTCTCTATCCGCTCTCTCTCTCTCTCTGCTCTCTTCTCGTCATCCTCTCTCTCTCTCTCTCTCCTCGTCTCTCCTCTCTCCGTCTCTCTCCTCTCTCTCTCTCTCTCCTTATCTTCTCTCTCTCTCTCTCTCTTTGGTCTCGTCATCTCTCTCTCTCTCTCTCGTCTCTCCTCGTCTCATCATCCTCTCTCTCATCCTCTCTCTCTCTCCATCTCTCTCTCTTCTCTCTCCATCTCCCTCTCTCTCTCTCTCATCTCTCCTCTCATCCAATCTCTCTCCTCCCTCTCTCTCTCTCACCTCTCTATCTCTCTCTCTCTCTCTCTCTCTCTCATCTCTCTCTCTCTCTCTCCTCTCTCTCCTCTCTCTCTCTCTCTCTCTCTCTCTCTCTCTTCTCTCTCTCTCTCTCTCACTTCCCCCCTCTCTCTCTTCTCTCTCTCTCCACCATCCTCTCTCTCTCTCTCTCTCTCTCTCTCTCTCTCATCTCCTCTCTCTCACTCTCCTCTCTCTCTCTCTCTCTCTCTCTCTCTTCTTTGCTCTCTCTCTCGTTCACAGCTCGGTCTCTCTCTCACTTCTCTCTCTCTCTCATCTCTCTCATCTCTCTCTCCTCTCTCTCTCTCTCTCTCTCTCTCCTTCTCTCCCTCCTCTCTCTTCTCTCTCTCACTCTCTCTCTCTCTCTCTCTCTCTTTCTCTCTTCTCTCCTCTCTCTCTCCGCTCTCTCTCTCTCCATCTCTCTTCTCTCTCTCTCTCTCTCCATCTCCATCTCTCTCTCTCTCTCCATCTCCATCTCTCTCTCCTCCCTCCCTCTCTCTCTCCTTCTCTCTCTCTCTCTCTCTCTCTCATTCTCTCTCTCTCTCTCCTCTCCTACTCTCTCTCTCTCTCTTCCACTCTCTCTCCTCTCTCTTCTCTTCTCTCTCTCTCGTCTCTCTCTCTCCTCTCCGCTCTCTCTCTCGCTCTCTCTCTCTCTTCTCTCTCTCTCCTCTCTCCAATCTCTCTCTCTATCTCCTTCTCTCTCTCTCTCTCCTTCTCTCTCTCTCTCCCCTTCTCTCGCACTCTCTCCTCCTCCTCTCTCTCTCTTCTCTCATCTCTCTGTCATCTCCCTCTCTCTCTATCTCTCTCTCTCTTCTCTTCCATCTCTCTCGCTCTCCATCTCTCTCTCTCTCCATCTCTCTCTTCTCTTTTCCCCCCCCCCTCTCTCTCTCTCCATCTCTCTCTCTCCGCTATCTCTCTCTCTCTCATCTCCGCTCTCATCAATCTCTCGTTCTCTCCTCCATCTCTCGTTCTCTCTCCATCTCTCGTTCTCTCGCTCGCTCTCCCTCTCTCCGTCTCGCTCTCTCTCTCTCTCTCTCCTCTCTCTCTCTCTCCATCTCTCGTTCTCTCTCCATCTCTCGTTCTCTCTCCATCTCTCGTTCTCTTCTCAATCTCTCGGTGCTCCTCTCTCTCACTCTCCCTCTCCTCTCCTTCTCTCCCTTATCCTCCCTCACCCTCTCCTCTCCCTCTCTCTCTCTCTCCATCCCTCCATCCGTCTCTCTCTCTCTCTCTCCATCCCTCCATCCGTCTCTCTCTCTCTCTCTCGCTCGTCTCTCTCCTCAATCTCTACTCTCTCTCCCACTCTCTCCCTCCATCTCCCTATCTCTCTCACATCTTTCCCCCCCCCACTCCTCTCTCTCCATTCTCTTCTCTCTCTCCATCTCTCTCTCTCTCCCATCTCTCTCTCGCTCATCCTCTCTCTCTCTCTCTATCTCTTCTCCCTCTCCCCTCTCGCATCATCTCTCTGTCTCTCTCATCTCTCTCATCTCTCTCTCTCTGCCTCTCTCTCTCTCTCTCTCTCTCTCTCTCTCTCTCTCGCTCTCCTCTCTCTCTCCGTTCTCTCTCTCTCTCCTCTCTTCGCTCCTCTCTCTCTCTTGTGGTGGAACAGTGCATATTTTTGTATGAATTATTATTGATATATAACTAGTAGAGTTTCTTCATAATAGGTATGGAAATGGAAACCAAGGTACTATGGTGCATGTGTGAGAAATGAAAATAGACTGGAAAAAATAAATGTCACAATATTTGTATGCAATTTCATGCTTTAAAATTTTGATTAATAAGAATAAGATTACATCATAAACCATAAAAAATAAGTGCTTCCCCACACTAATTTCCTTAATTTGGAGGTTTTTATTTTTCATAACTCACTTTAGGTGCTCTGAACCTTTTCCAAGATATTATGTATACATCACTGTCTTTTGTCCAAATGTGTGTTGTCCAAACAGGTCTGCAACATTGTTTAAAGCACAGACACTGACACTCTTACTCTCACTGTCACTCTCACTCACTTTTCCAGTTCTTTTTCTCTGTCAGTGTATTGGACAAGTTTTAAGTAGTCACAGGGATATGTATCAGCATAACAAAGCAATAAGGGGTACAGCAAACCAAAACGTTTGGAGCAGTACTGTGGTAGATTAAAACACATACCAGAAAATAAGACACCAAAATAAGTTGAGTGTGATGTTCATCATCACCATCATCATCAGTCATCAGTCATTAGTCATCAGTCATCAGTTATCATCATCATTATGATGTTATTGATATAATAGTAATAACGAAAGTAAAAAAAAATTCTGAAAAATTAAGGAATTGGGTTAAGTGTTGATATCAGGTAGGCCTAGTAATTGACTTCTTGGTGACTAAGTGCGTGTGGAGCCTTTTTATGCGTAGAGAAAATTAATAAAACAAAATTGTAGCGGACAGTATATGTACGCATTGCTGTCCTGTTCTTAGAGAATTACTAGCTTAGATAGATGAGACAGACAGATTTTTATTTATTTGTTTGTTTTTTTATTTATTTTTTATTTTTTTTAGTTCTCAGAGGTGTTTTACTTACTTTTTTACATCAGGTTTTGTAAATGTAGACTGTACATTGTTTTTGAAGCATTGTATTATTAATTTGTAATTATTGTTCATGTCAGTCTTTGTTTTCACCTCTTAACTCTCCTCTCCTCTAGGGTGCAAACAGACAGGTGAGAGGGAGAGATGCAATGGTGAGGCAGCAGCTGATGAAGAGGAAAATCCAGCAGGCACGCAGGACCCTGGCCGCTTCCCAGCAGAACAATAGAAGGCAGGCCAGGCTGAGTGCCATTGATGCCAGGAGGGGCATGACAGGAGCAGTAAAGGTATGCCCCTTTTTCTTCTTTCATTTTATATTTTATTTTATTTTATTTTTTTTACTAAGTGTGGGTGTGTTTGTGTTTGTCTGCTCTGGGTATGCAATGGTGGGGGCATATGTGTTGGCACAAGGAAGGGCATGACAAGAGGGGTTAATGGTATGCCCTTTTTCTTTTTCTTCTTCTTCTTCTTGTGATTTATATATATATATATATATATAATATATCTTATCAATATATATATATATTATATATCTCTATATATATATATCTATATACCACACATATATATATATATTGATATATATATATATATATATACCACACACCTTATATATATCTATTATATATATATCTATATATATATATATATATATATTATATTAATGATATATACTGATATTATTAATATATATATAGACATATATATATATATATATATATTTAATATTGTATTGTATATGTCTAATTGTCTATGTTATGTCTTATATAGATATATATATTAATCTAATATATATATATAGATATATATATATATAATATATTATTGATATATATTATATCATATATACAAATAAATATCATATATTATTTATATATTTATTTATATATATATAATTTAATATTCTTATATCTTGTATATAATAATATATATATATCTGTATCTCTATTATCTATGTAATATATTACTCTATTATTATATATAATATATATTCTTATATATATAGATATATATATATATCTATTATTATATATAATATATTATATATATATATATATATTATATATATATAGTATATATTCTTATATAATATATATATATTATAGATCTATATATATATAATATATATTGTTCGATATATATACTATATATATATATAATATACTATATCATGTATCTATATATATATGTCTATATATATCTACATATTATATATATATATATATATTATAATATATGTATCTATATATATATATATATATATATATATTATATATATATTATATATACTCTATATATGATACTATATATCTCTCCCTATATATCTCTATTATCTATTTCTCTCTCTCTCTCTCCATATATATCCTCACCTCTCTATCTTTATCTTATATCTCTCTATCCGTCTATCTCTCTATATCTATATCGTCTATCTCTAACTCCCTCTCTCTCGTATACATTATAGCTCTGCATATATATATCTTCTATATATCTCTATGTATTCTCTATACTATCTCCATATATATCCTTCTCTCTTACATCTATTATACTCTATATATCTCTCTATATATTATATATTCCATACTCTATTCCTATTATATATCTCTCCTATATATATATATATATCTCTCATCCATATCTATATCTATCTAGTCTAATCTCCTCTATCTATATTATATATATATCTATCATCTACATCTGCTCTTCCCTCTCTCTCTCTATATATATATAATAGAATATATATATATATATGTCTCTACATATATTATATATATATCTCATCTCTCTCTCTATATATTATATATTCTAATCTCTATCGATCTACCTTATATTACACTATATCCCTCTCTATCTCTATATATCTCTATCTCTAGATTCTATTATTATTATATATTCTATCTATATATTATGTTCTTCTATCTGTTATATATATCTGTATCGCATATATGTATCTTTACTCTCCTCTCTCTCTATCTCTATCTCAAATCTTCCATCTCTCTCTCTCTATATCTGTATATCTCTCTCTCTATCTCTCTGTCTCCTCTAGCGCTTCTCTATATCTATTCTATTTCTATCTTCTCTATCACTCCTGCTCTCCTGTCTTATTCTTCATATGTCTATCTCTCCCTATATCTCTGTATATTATATCTCTATATCGCTAGCTATCTCTCTATTATATCTTCGATCTCGATATCTACTCTCTCATTCCTAGTCTCTCTCCGGTCTCTCTCCTGTCTCTCTCTCTATCTCTCTCTCTCTCTCTCTGTCTATCTCTCTCATATATAATATATATATATATATTATCTATATATCTCCTCATCATCATCAAGGGGCTACCGCCGACGGGCGCATGGCCGCATCCCCACTTCGCTTCCAGCCATGGGGATCCCTCGAGGTGAGTCTCCAGGCAGGCCACTGCCCATCTCTAGTTACCTTGCGCCAGTCTCTCGAGCTGCCCAAGCCATGATCTCCTAGGATCGCGTCCCAACCGTTCCTCCTCCACCCAGGGTTTCCTCGCAAGAGAGACAACCTGATTGGCAGGTTCGTCCATAGGGTGCGAGGCTAGGTGGGCCATTATAGCCTGAGTTGGCGATCCCGGCTTATGCAAGTAACAGTCCCTGCCGTCTCATCACGGTGCAACCGCCGGTTGGACACGTGGTCCCAGCCAACTGTACCCATGATCCAGCGAAGGGCCTTGTTACAAAAGAATCAAGGCGAGACTCCAAGCACTGGATAGTGTCCAGGTTTCCCGCTTCCCATATAGCAAACTGGAGTATCAAGGCCTTGAAGACATCGCAGCTTGGTCCCTTCTGCATAGGTACACATCTCGAACGCTGCTTGTTGATCGCGTTCCTGCTCCTGTTGCAGACCAATCCGTCTACTGACTTCCTGTCTGACCCCCCAGAAGATATGGACTACGTACCATGTATTGTCAAACTTTCCTGTGACTTCAACGTCCTCGCCGCAAGCATGGATCGCTGAACGGGTTCCCTAACAGGCCCCCAAAGTCCTGATCTTGGTCCTTGGTCCCATAGACCTCTAGGCCTAGGGGCTTCGCCTCATTGCTAATTCATCAAGAGCCACCACAAGTGCTCCGAAGGACTCAGATAGGATGGCAACAATCGGCCGGCAAAGTCAGTCCGAGACCTTAATATGCTAGTGTTGCTCCGCACTGACTTTTGGCTAGTAGCTCTGCCCTTATCCAGTCCATGCAAGTGTTAAAATGTGGGTGCAAGGACACGCCGTGCCTCACCCCTTAATTAACAGGGCAGAAGTTCGACATACCCCCACACACTTTCAGCACTTTCAGTACCATTATAGAGGCTTCTACAGGCCATAATCTGTGTTGGAATTCCCCTGACCTCAGATCTCCCATACGATTCCCGTGCCCGAGTCAACGCCTCTTGAGGGCGATGTAAGGCTGCAAGCAACCACGACCAACTCCCAACGGCGTTCCCCAATTACTCGAAGCGCTCGTATACGTCTATTGTGGACTTGCCAGGAATAAATCCAACTGCTTGCTCGGTCTCTGGTGGCCTCAGTATGTGGTTGCGGATCCTTTTTCAGAAGAATTTGATCGAGAACCTTGCCTGTATGCTGAGCAGTGTAATGCCACGGTAGTTTTTACAGTCCCATCGATCCCCTTCCCCTTCCAGAAGGGATTACCACGCCCTCAGCGGTCAGGGGAATGGTATCCCAGACTGCCAAGGCAGTCAGTATGTATGCGGCCCCCGAGCCATAGTTCACCCCAGCCTTTGCAGTTCAAGCAGGATATCACATATGCCTGCGCTTTCCCACTCTTCAGCTTAGAATCGCCAGCCTAACCTCTGTAGGGTAAGGAGGTTCATCGCGATGGTGTCCTGCACAGGCAACTGAGACAATCGCTTGCTCCAAGCTACTGTTGGAGGGTCCACCTGGTACAAACTGTTCAAATACTCAGCCAAACTTCACAGAACCCAACAGATCTGAGATATCCTCGCACCGCTGATCGAACTGCAGTCATCTGTGAGGCTGGCTTAGGGTTTCAAGTTTTTCTCAGGCTTGGTAGTGCAGGGCGAAGGTCATTTCCAAGAATGGCCTGCGACCTCCTCAGCAAGATTCCTGATGAACTGTTCCTGGTCCCTTCTCAGCAGTGTCCGAGCCCGCCCTACGCACCTGGACCGCTCAGCTTGATTCCATATTCAGCCGAGCCTTGCGACCGCTTCCAGGGCCTCTATGCTCCGGGGAGATGGTACTTCTGCTTGTCCTTGGGCGGACGCCCTAATGGACTCCTGAGCTGCCTTCGATGTTACGCGCCTTGAAGGACTCCCACGAGCAACTGGGTCCTCAAGTTGTTGTTTCTGTGAGTCGGTCAGAAGACTGCCCGTGGCGACCCACTGCCACTCTTGCTCCCTTAGTCTGTCCCAGTGAAACCCCCTAGGGTGGCAGTGGAGTGCGGGAGTTTTGAAGTGGAACCCGCAGGGTAGCCACAAGCAGCCTAATGGTCGGTGCCACAGAATCTCCGCACTATCCTGTAAACCTGCAGTCTAGGAGGATCCTCCATCGCGTGCTGACAAATGTGGTCGACCCTTGGCCACATTACCCGTATCGCTGTACCAAATCCCGCGATGCGAGTTGGAGCGCTGGTACCAGAGCCAGAGATCCTCCTATTTATCTATATTATATAGTATATATATAGATATCTATATATATATATATATTTATTATATATTATATATATTATATATATATATATAATGTATATATATCTATATATATATATGTTATATATATAGGTAATATAGCTATATATGTATATTTATATTATTATATATATATATATATATATTATCTATATATATATATATATATATAATCTGATATCTACTCATTATAGATAATATATATATATATATATTATCTATTATAGAATATATACATCTATATATATCTCTTAGAGTATAATATATATAATATATCTATATATTATTTATATATATCTATAATATATATATATATCTATATATATATCTATAGATATGTATATATATATATATAAATGTATATATATCATATATATATGTGTTTATATGTATATTATATGTATATATATGTATATAGGTCTATGTATATCTACTATGTATCTCTATGGAGATATTGTCTATATATATAATGTCTATATATATATATATATATATATCTCTATAATCTATATAATATATATATCTCTTTTATTTAGTGTCTATACTGTCTCTAAGAGTCTATCTCTCTGTGGGTATCTATCGTACTCTCTCTATCCATATCCTATATCTCCCTATATATCTATCAACATATCTCATCTACTCTCTCTAGATAATATATATCTATTATATCTCTCTATATTATATATCTATATACATCTATACTCATATATACCATATATATATATACCTTATATCGTACATATATCATATATCTATATACATCGATTACTCTCTCCCTATATATACTACCTATTCTATATCTATATATCTTAATATCTCATATATATATATATCTATCTCTATATACCTCTCTCTACTATCTAATACATCTATATATATACATCTATCTACATCTATATATATATATTTATATCTCTACTCTTATATCTATCTCTATATCTCCACTGATATCTCATATATATCTCTCCCATATTATCGTCCAATATATGACCCTATATCTCCATCTATACATAATATATCTATAGAATCTTATATATATAGATATATATCTAATATTAATTATATATACATACATATATATACATACTATATATACCTCATTATATACATACAATCTATATATCTATCTACATATTATTATCTATATATCATATATATATATCTATATATATAATATAATATCTTATCTATATCGTCATACAGATATATATATCTCTATTATCTATATTATATATATAGCTATATATTATATCCTAGATTAAGATTAGATATAATATCTATATTCTATTATCCATATATATATATATACTCGCTATATATCGCATCCATATATATTACTATATATACATTATATTATACATATAATATACTCCATATATATCTACATTATATATACCATATATATATACATATATAATTATACATATATATCATTATATTAGACATGATATATTACATATATATAACATATATACTATCCATATTATCTACATATATACATATTACTCTTATATATATATTCTATATAATTATAGACTATATAAATATATATATAAGTATATATATTATATATATTATAATATATATTTATATATATATCTACATCCTACTACTACATACATACTACATCATACAGACATACATACATATATTATATATATAATATTATCTAGATATATAAGTATATCTATATATATCTAGTTCGAGATATGTATGTATGTATGTAAAGTATGTTATGTAAGATATTACTATATATACTCGTCATAATATCTATCTATATATCTCTCTCATCTATATAATATATATATATAGATATATCTAATATATATATACCCTACTCCATATATATATATATATATATATAATATACTATATATCTATATATCTTGATATATATCTATATAGAGTATATAATTATATATAATAATATATCTATATATGACTGAGTGTGGTGTGTTGTGTGTGTGTGTGGGGTTTGTGTGGTGTGTTTGTGTGTGTGAGTGAGGGAGTGAGTGCGTGAGTGAGTGAGTGAGTGAGTGCGTGCTGAGAGCTAGTGAGCGTGAGAGTGAATGAGAGTTGTAGTGTTTTGGGTATCCATTGGTGTCAACATATTGTTGGTTTGGATTTGGACATGGGTGTAGATGTGGTGTTTTTGTTTATAAGTCTGTCTTTGTGTGAATGCATGTTTGCATTATCCATTTGCTATGAGTACCAGCACACTCCCGCTCTTGCAGCAGACCAAAGGAAATCTGGGGACTCCCCTGAAAGTGCGTGTGGGCAACGGAACAGTGGTAAGAGGCCTGCGCTCCGACCAGCTCCTCCTGCACAAGATTAGACAACGGCAAAAGATCGACGTGTTGAAGGATAAGGTAGGTTATCCCGGGGCCGAAAGTGATTGATTTTAGGTAATAAGTTTCAAATCCATGTTTGTTTGGCATAGATGGGATGCAATAGACTATCAAAAAGCGAGTGATTGTTGAAAGTCTGTGGGTCTTGTTAAATTTAAAACGTAAACATGGATGTTACAAAAATTATACTCAAAAGTTTTTTCTTGATCTCTTCTTCTTTCTATCTTTCTTTCTTTCTTTTTTTTTTTTTTTTTTTTTTTTTTACTCGTAGTTGTACTCCTTTATTAAGTTTCATAACTGTCTATCTCTACCACCTCTCCACATTTTTAGTCTCCCTTATTACATTTGTGTTCCTCATCTAATGTTAAATACAAGTCTTATCTCTTTTGCTGCGTTATTTTTGGCAAGAAGGTGAGAACGCAGTCAAGATGAGCGACCTATCAAAGGCCCGGCTCTGTGGTGTCTCTCGTCCTCCCAGAGGGCCTACATCAGCATAAAGAATAACAGTGCTTTCCGTCACAGTCCGCCCAAATGTACTTTTGGGTTTGGATAATGTTGGTGTCTGAAAAGGTAATAAAGGAAGATCTTTCGTCTTCTTCTTCTTCTATTCTCCTCCTCTCTTCTTCTCCTTCTCCTTCTCCTTCCTCCTTCTCCTTCTCGCTCTTCCTCTCCTCCTCCTCCTCCTCCTCCTCCTCCTCCTCCTCTCCTTCTCTCTCTCCTTCTCTCTCTCCTTCTCTCTCTCCCCCTCTCTCCTCTCTCTCTCCTCCTCTCCTCCTCTCTCCCTTCTTCTCTTTTTCTTCTCCTCCTCCTCCTCCTTCTCCTCTCCTTCTCCTTCTCCGTTCTCCTTCTCCTTCCCTTCTCCCCCTCTTCTCCTCCTCCTCCTCCTCCTCCTCCTCCTCCTCCTCCTCCTCCTCCTCCTCTCCTCCTCCTCCTCCTCCTCCTACTCCTCCTCCTCCTTCCTTCTCTTCCCTGCTCTTCCTTCTCCTTTTAATCTCCGCTTACTGTTTATTCATGCAGTTGGCAAAATAACATCGAGAGAGAACAGAGTGAGTGAGTGGTGTCCAGGATATTTTTCTGGACTATTAACGCTGTGCTTGTCTAATTGTGATGATGAGCTCATTCCTCTTTTTAAGTGAGTGCCATTATATAAAGATTTTTTTTCCCTCCAGTTAACATCTTGCAGGGTTTATGTGATACAGTATGGAAACACTTACACAAAGTGACAGATTGGGTGGCGTAGTGAATATAAAATACAGCTCACATCACGCGTGGAACAACAAGCCAGTAAGGCAGAGTAGCTTTCATAGACATTAATGGCAATAGGCAGAACAGCATTTCACGATTATTACTGAATAGGTCAAAGGAAGGTTTAGACTGAGAATGATTTGTCTTTTTAGTAACTGATAATGTTTTAATTTCTGTTTTTTACTTTTTTAGGAGCTAAACCAGACAGAGGCCAGATTGAATCGAACAGAGTGTTCGAACTCTAACGCGGGTAGCCCCACCTACTTCCACTGTTGTCATGAGCATGTTCGCCACAGCCGCCACCTCTGAGCCAGCTTCCAGTGTCTGATATGCAACAAGCTCACCAAGATGAACATCATCACAAGCAAGACCCCGATCCAAGGCTGGCAGTCCATGTCCAACTCTTCCCCTCATGGCCACCTCTTCCCAAGAAATGGCGTTCCTCCCCCAGACCTCACCGGCGATTCTTGCCCAAAGGTACAGAGGAGATTGTGTGCTACAGGGCAAAGACGCGGTCACCCTTAACAGTGGCCCCGACCTGGTGTGAAGGCTTTCCCGCCATGTCCCAATTCAGACCTCCAGATCCCTTAGGAACTCTTCACTGAAGAGCGGATGGTCCCACTGCTTGAAGGCCCCCACCCCCCCCATCCCCTCAATCCTCAGCTCAGACATTGTATTTGAAGAGAGTTTCGGATTTTTTTATTTTCTTGTGTGCGCGTGCATATTAAATTTGTATGTGTGTTTGTGGGTACGTACGTTTTGACAGATCTGATTGTTTGTCCTGAAGATACATCTTGCTTGTGTTGCATAGATACTTTTGTGGTTTTTATCGTGCTGTGCATGGGCCAAGTGGCCTTTGATGGCAATATTGCTATAATTTATTTCCTACAGCAGCAATATCATTAAGAAAACTAAATGTGAAGTGTCACTATGCACTTCTTTCTGTTTTAAAGACTTCTTAAGTTTTGTTTATAAAGTATGTTTAGAGAGTGTGGTCATGGCTGTACTAGGTTTCATAGACTATGTTTATAGTTGTATATATTTTGACTAGAATTTAATTTTGGTTTTGTAAGAATCGTTCAGATGATATATGTATTTTTCATAGAATGAGTAAGTAGTGAATAAAAGTATGTTTGTTTTATTTTTATTATTTTTCTATTTGATTAAAAAAAATTCATTTGTCTCTAGAACTTAATCCTATATCAGAACAACTCATATGTTTTACATAAGGTACCAGATCTTATCACACACCACACACACCAAAAACCACCAACAACCAAAAAACACACACACACACACACACAACCCACAACACACTCACGCACAACGCACACGCACACGCACACGCACACAGCACCTCAACACGCACCCTCACACCTCACACGTACAGACGCACAGCCGCACACTCACCCGCACACACCACCACACACACACGAACACACACACAACACACACACTTGGCGACACACTTACTCTCATATATACTCTCCATTGTCTCACACTACTGTCTCTTACTTCTCTCTCTCGTTACTTTCTCTGCTCTCTTACTTTTTCTCCTCTTCTCTTTCTCTCTCTCTCTCTTTTTCTCTCTCTCTCTCTTCTTTCATTCTCTCTTTCTCTTTCTCTCTTCTCTCATCTTTCTCTCTCTCTCCTCTTCTCTCTCTCTCTCTTTCTCTCTCTCTCTCTTTCTCTCTCTCTCTCTTTCTCTCTCTCTCTCTCTCTCTTCTCTGTCCTCTCTCTCTCCTCTCACCTCTTTTCCTTTATTAATCTTATTTCATTTATTTTTTCTTTATTTCTTTTCTTATTTTTTTTAAAATAATCACTGACATATTATGGCAAGAGTATACTGACCAGATTGTGAGATAGCTTTACTTTTTTTGTGGATCAGCGCAAGTACGAGAAGTTGAGGCCAAAGTGTAAAGTTATTTTTACATTAAAATATTGATGTTTAATGAGCAGATTTCTTTTCATCTTTGCGTGTGCCAGTATTTTTTTTTTTTTTTTTTTTTTTTTTTATGATCTAAAAATATTGTCTTTTAATAGAAGAATTCAGAAGTTATGGTGTTTTTATTGCTTATTTCTGTGACTACTCTGTTTAACATCAACTTATTCTAAATCAAAGCACAGAAGAATTGTTCCTGTCTGGGTTCTTCTTACGAGACTTCATCATCGTTTAATATTAGGGAGGTGATGGATGATATTTCAGGTCGTCATAAGCCCGGTCTTTGTAATTCACTACTCTCAAAGAAAGAAAGAAATAAGAAAGAGAACAGAAACATTGCATAAACCTAACTATTTATGACGAACCTGCGAAATACGCGATACTTTTTAGGGGTATGCGCTATGCTACTTTTCTTCTATATTTCCAAATATCCTGTTTGGTATCTCATACTGAGGGTATGTCCTGCCTCCTTGCAAGCCCCCATTGAGGTCCCTTAAGTAATCATTTGGCAAAGTAAAAGTTTTTGTTTTAGGTAAGAGTAGTTCTGATTTATTTAGGATAAACACTAAACTATATGTAATGTATGCCTAAGACAAATTATATATAAATCCCAGGCAGTAAAAATTTGACGAATACACAGCATGTTTTATGATGATGATACTAACCCTTGCACCTCTCCTGTTTCGCATGGTGTGACACCGGCCTAATAACTTTAGGTTTTCTCCTTTTCTGTTCTTGCTGTCATGGCTATTCTGTATTCATGAGATAAAAGGTATTCTGGAACTTTTTATATTCAGTGCTATACTTTGCATGTCAGGTTGAATCTATTTCTAATTTGAGTTTGTGTGTGTGTGTGGTGGG
>NC_051398.1:3701677-3739177 GCF_015228065.2 Penaeus monodon | reverse complement strand
AATGTCAAAATAAAAAAATCGACTTAATGCTAAACATATCTCCCACCTATTATTTTACTTGCACACAACACAGACCCCCGCAGTATTTCACCAGAGGCCCCGGCAGAAAGGTTGATCTTTCATTTTTTGGGGGTTTTTATTAATTTTTTTTTGTGCCCAGGTTTTCCTTTAATTTCGTTAATGCTTAAAAACACAACACATACATACGCCCCAAAACGCACACGCAACACGCGCGCGTTCTCCTCCCGCAGGGGTTTTTTCCCGTACAGTACAGTGATTTTAAAATGGGGATACATCAGTGTTTAGCATGTGGCAACTCGGTGATGGACATGGCAAAGTTTCAGCAATACGTTGTTCTTTGGGAATTGATAGACAACACAATGTCTGGTAAGGCAAGGAAAAGATGAATAAACAGGTAAAGCAATGCATGAGTATGTGCATATGAATAAATTATATGTAAAGATACGGGGTGACCCAAAAATGTAAAATTATATTAAAAAAGTAGAATATATAATGGAATAGATATATCTGTGTTTACACAGTACAATACATAAGTACACACAAACCACAAAAAAACACACACAACACACACCACACCAAAACAAAACACACCACCCACACACACAAAAAAAACACACAAACACACACACCACACACACCACGCGCGCGCGCGCGCGTGTGATATACATAAAATAACCACCCTATTTATTAATAAAAATTTTTTTTCGAAAAGTTAAAAATATTTTTAAAACCCAAAAAAACTCGAAAAAAGGAATAAAATTTGGACTAAAAGCCAAAAGTATAATTTTTTCTGCGGTATGGAATCAAGACAAAAATCTAGGGTTTTCGAGATAATCATTAAGCTTTAGAGAGAGAGAGGAGGAGAGGAGAAGAGAGAGAGAGAAGGGGGAGAGAGAGAGAGAGAAGAAAAGAGAGAGAGAGAGAGAGAGAGAGAGAGGGGAGAGAGAGAGGGGAAGAGGAGAAGGGGGAGAGAGAGAGAGAGAGAGAGAGAGGGTAGGGGGGAAAAAATTTTTCCAACCCAAAACCGTCGAGACACCCTTGGAGTGATTACAAACGCTTCGGAGTTTAGAATCATGGTTTAGGGCTTCGCTTTTTTGATTGATAATCTTTGTATTATTTAAAAAATATCTGTCTTAAAAAACGAAACTCTCATTTTTTCCTTTCATTGGGCCTGGACTTCGTAAAGTTCGAGTTCGGGAGGTAAAAGGCCCGGAAAATAATTTTTTTGGTTGAGCAAACAAAAAAAAACTTTCCCCCCGGAAAGGAACTGCGAATTAGGTTCCTCGCCTTTTAAAAAAGGGGAACAAATAAAAAAATCGATTAAATGGCCATCAGACAGGTAGATGAGGGGAAGATTCATCAGCCTGAGTGGTATACTCAGCATAATTTCTGTCAAATGGTGCAACCAGTGGGTGCAACTCACAGAAAAAAAAAGGCAGAAGAAATACAAAATAAAGTTTTAGCAATCACATTTCTATGAATACCATCAGCTTTATCACGTTTGAAATCATTAGTTTTGCGTTTGTCACGAAAATAGTTTAATATAAAGCTAACTTAATAAGACATGGAACTGTAGTTACAATTTGAACAGTAATCAAGAAAATACGTGGACAAAAACACACACACACACATACATACATACATATATATATATATATATATATATATTATATATAATATATATATATATATATATATATATATATATAATATATATATATATATATATATATATATATAATATCTTATATATAATATATTATATATATATATATAATATATATCATGAGTGGCAAAGCAATCTGTATTTCACACACGTTATTCACTGCAGGATTTTTATATTTCAGTAGTATGAATTATAGTACTATCTGATGGCAGATAAAAGTACTCTAATCTTATCAAGGTGAAAAGTACATTCATTAGATTTCCCAGTACGAGGCAACCTGTTGATGTAAGTAGGTGTTACTGATAACCCTTTGTGACTTGAGTGTAACAGAATATGAACTATATTTTGTATTTCATGCAACTGCTGAACTGGAAATGGTAATGAGTATCTTTATTCTTAATGTGATATTTATTCTCTGCATTGTTATAGCTTTATAATTATTGTTTTTGTGATTATGCTTATGCCAATACTGCTAATGGCAATGATGATGATAATAATCATGATGATAATTCCAGTTATAGTGATGGTAAAATAATGAAAATAATAAAGATTAGTATCACTGTTATTATCATTATTGTTATAATCGTGTTGTTGTTATGTTATCATCATCATCATTATCATCATCATCATCATCATCATCATCATCATCATCATCATCATCATCATCATCATCATCATCATCATCATCACCCTTCATCATCATCGTCATCATCACATCATCTTTAAGATTTTATTTTTGGTTTTACCTTTTAAAAAATGAAAATAATAATAATAAAATAACAGAATAATTAATAAAAAAATAAAATAATAATAAGAAAAAATGATTCTGTTATCATTATTTTTGATTATCTTATTTTTATTATTTTTATTATTTTTTTTATTATTATTATTATTATTTTACTATTTTTGTGTTTGTTTTTTTTTGGTGTTATATTATTCCCATCCCTCCAACCCCACCCTCTACCCCACCCCGCCCCATCCCACCCCCATCCCCCAAACCCCCCCCCCTACAAAAACCCTCACAAACCCAAAACTCATATCCCAATAAACTCCCAAAAAAATCGTCACCCCCCTTCCCCCCCCAACCCCCCCTTCCCCAACCCCCATTTTCCCAACCCCACCCTAAAAACTCCAAATCCCCAAATTTTTATAAAACCCCATGGGGAGGGGGGGGGAGACGGGGCAAGGGTCGGGCCGGGGAGCAGGGTCAAGTCGGTCAGGTCCGGGGGGCTGGGGTCCCGGGGGCAGGGCAGGTTTAGGTCCCGGGGGGGGGGTTGGGTAAGGTCAGGTCGGTTCCGGGGCAGGGACCTGTTTTTGGGGCAGGTCAGGGCCCGGGGAGCAGGGGGGCGGGTTCGGGTCAAGTTGGGTCCGGGAGCAGGGGGAAACGGGTCAGGGATTCCCGGGGGCAGGGGTTCGGGTCAGGGCGGTCCAGGGCGCAGGGTTTGGTCGTCGCGTCCAGGGGTTAGGGGTTCGGGGCAGGTCGCGTCCAGGGCGAGGGGTTCGGGTCAGGTCGCGTGAGGGCGCAGGGTTTGGGTCAGGTCGATTCCCCGGGCGCAGGGTTGGGGGCAGGCGCGTCCAGGGCGCAGGGGAGCAGGAGGAGCAAGGGGGGGGGTCCGGGGGGTCTCCCCGGGGGCGGGGGGGGGGGCGGGGCCCGAGTGCGCGTGCGCGGAGCAAAACAAACCCGGATGTAAAAAAACCCCCCTGCGACCCCCGCCTCCTCGCCCCCCCTTCTTCCTCCCCCTCGCTCGCTCTCGCGTTTTTTTCTCCCCCCTTTAGGTAGGGGGAGGCTAGGGGGAGGGGATCGTTTCATCAATCCCCTCGGTCGCGATTTAGGTGGTATTTGGCTTTTTTTGGGTCCTCAAGCGCAGGGCCCGTGAGCCCTGGGTGGGCATGAAGTTGGTCCCTCGGGGGTGCTCGTGCCCGCTCCTTGGGGCGGGCTATGACTTTTTTGTTCAAAACCTCGAGGTCAACAAATGCAGGATGACCTCATGTACGAGTATCCCCATTTTATTGTGAGTATTTTTTTTCCAGGGGGGGGGGGGGGGGGTGTGTGTTGGGGTGTGTGTGTGTTGTGTGTGTGTGTGTGTGTGTGGGGTGTGTGTGGTGTGTTTGTGTGTGTGTGTGTGTGTTGGGTGTGTGGGGTGTGTGTGTGTGTGTGTGGGGTGTGTTTGTGTGTGTGTGTGGTGTGTTGTGTGTGTGTGTGTGGCGTGCATGTGCGTGTGTTTTTTGTGTGTGGGGAAAGGGACTGGCTGATTTTTTTTAAGGGGGTGGGCGATTGGTTTTTATTTTATTTATATTTTGCGTAGAAGTGCTGGGGGGTTTATATATATGTGCGAGTATCTGCATTTCATTATGAGTATTTGCGAGGTTGTGGTCGTGGCTGTGTGTAAGGATTGGGTGACCTAGTTTTATGCATCTTTTTTGTTTTTATTAATATTTTTTTTTGTACTTTGCATGTGTGATTTTGGTTGTGTGTATATGTATGAATATATGCATTTTACTGTGAGTATTTTTGAGGTTTGTCGTTGTGTGTGTTGTGTCAGGAACGGGTGACTTGTTTTTTGAAGTCGTTTTTTTCCCTTTTATTTATGTGTAAGTGTGGTATATGTACGAGTATCCACATTTTATCGTGAGTATTTTTTAGGTTTATGGTTACGTATGTGTGTAAGGAATGGTGACTTTTTTTTGAAAGTATTTTGTTTGGTTTTATTATTTTTTTAATTTTACTTTGTGGTTGTGTGTGTGTGTGGTGTGGGGTGTGTGTGTGTGTGTGTGTGTGTGGGGGTGTGTGTGTGTGTGTTTTGTGGGGTGTGTGTGTGTGTGTGTGTGTAAGTGGTTGAGTGGCATATATGTAGAGTATCTGCATATTTCTTGAACTTCAATTTTTTAGTGTGTGATGTGGTGGATGCTTTGTTAAGTGTTATTTAATTGTTTTTCCTTCGATTTTTTCTGTGTGTTTAAGTGTAAAGTGACATTTCATGTATGGTATCCACTTTTTATTGAGAGTATTACTTTTTTTTTTAGTGTATGCAAGTTCTGGGTGATCGATTTGTATAAGTTGGCATTTATTTATTTATTTTTTTTGGGGTTTTGAATTTCTTTGAGTGTGTGTGGTGCTGGGGGGCACTTAGTAATCAATATTCCATTTAGAATATTCTTTTTCATTTTCTGTCTATGTATAAAAAATAAGTATATATGTATGAGAACCAAATTTAATTGTGAAATGTTTTTCATAATTCTCAGTATTCATACATGTAAATAGAGATAATATATATGAACAAGAATCTGTATTTCATTGTAAGTATAAAAGTATATAAGAAATTTCTTTGTGTAAAAGCAGGAAGAGGGGAATGTAATTGTAGTTTAATGAAAATAGGAAGTAAGTGGCTGGAGAAGCTTGGTTGATTCTGAGTAGGAATCATGAGCATTAGACTCAAGACGTTTTGACAAAGTGGTTGAGAGGGAGAGAAAAAAAGAAGAAATTGAGGAGTTAAAACCCTTTTGAATGTATATTAGGAAAGTGGTTCATTTATATCTTATTCCATTACATTGAATATCAGTCGTTGGGGCTTGTAGAGATTCATATTGCTAACATGATGAAAGTTTACATCATAGTCATCAAGGATAATTAGCTATATCCTTTTAATTATATAATTGAGAGGATTTCAGATGCTTACAGCTTACACAATCATTCTTATTAACTGATTGCTAAGTGTGTGTGTGTGTGTGTGTGTGGGTGTGTGTATGTGTGTGTGGTGTGTGTGTGTGTGGTGTGTGTGTGTGTGTGTGTGGTGTGTGTGTGTGTGTGTGGTGTGTGTGTGTGTGTGTGTGGTGTGTGTGTGTGTGTGTGTGGTGTGTGTGTGTGTGCGTGTGTGTGTGTGTGTGTGTGTGTGTATGTGTCTGTGTCTGTATCTGTCTGTGTTTTTATATCTGTTTATTTAGTATTACTGTCTGTGTTGTAACGAAAATGGAAAGGAAAATAGTATCTTCGATCAGACCGATACTAGGATTTCATATCATACTTTGGTCATTCTCTACTAATATATAACAGAAATCACTTGAGGACATTTTTTCAAAGCTGAGAAAAGTGCATGAAGGACAGAAATATCAACATCTCTTTATAATGGGAGCAGCTGTTAAATAGGGACCAAAAAAAATATTTCACATTGATATCCAGTGTAAAAGTGCATAACAACCGAACCATTATTTTTTATACTTTCAGCCACTGAGGCTTCCTACAGAGGTAAGAAAAAAGTTCCCGCACTACAGCTTAATCGTGTACGGTGAAGGCAACTACTCGGAAACGCTGAAAAAAGGGAAATTTTCTGGCGTTCCTGTGTTATTTATCCCGGGGAATGGAGGATCCCACAAGCAAGGTCAGTGTATTGGTGGGGCAAATTGTTAGTCATAGATGTATTGATCATAATTTATAATGAAATAAATAATAAATGGTAGGTAATGTGGTTAAGTAAAAGAAAATATATATACATATATGATAAAATGAAATTGCCTGTGTTGCCCAGTCAGTCTTAATGTCCAAGAACTGCAAAGCCTCAGCTAGTCTGGTCTCTCAGCTGCAAGAAATACCTAATTTTTGAGATTTCACAGAAAAACTTGGTTTCTGACATTTCAAGAGCTTGATTGGGCACACCATGACTCATTTTCGTAAATCAAACACCATGCTGAAAAAAGTATCAAAGTTGGAAATGTTATCCAGTTTGCCCTTTCATATGAATGAAATTCGCAAGCACCAACCAAAAGCATCCAAATAAGATTCTTACAAACCAACAAAAACTCATTTTATGATTTGTATATATATATATATATATATATATATATATATATATATATATATATATATATAATTATATATATATATTATATATATATATATATATGTATGTATCATAGGTAACCCTGTCATACATGATAGCATGGTGTGAGGAGGGTGAATGTTGGAGAGGTACAGATGGAGTTTACCTTAGTAAAATATGCCATAAAGTACCAGAATGGCTACTTCACTCACTATGCCCATTCACAAGAAGTAAGCAGCTAAGAACACAAGATTGAGTCCTAGAAAAAGATTTGAGATGCTATGATGTGACGAAGGAGTTGTCCCAGGCAGTATAAGAGGACTCATCTCATGAAAAACTATGTGGGAGATAAGTTTTTGACAGACCTTCAAGATCATGACAAATAGAACTGCTCACATGGGAGAAGGCAGCCAGTGTCATGACAAGTTTATATAGGACTCCTCAGGTTAATTTGATGGGCCAAACCCAAAGATATTGATGTTTTTTATTGATTTTAATGAATGAATAAACTTCTCAAGAATGAGCACTGCCCTGGATCTTAGTTCTTTGAAAAATTAGCAAACTAGATCCCCAAAACTGTTTGCAAAATATAGGGTTTAAAAAAAGTTTTCTCTGATGTGAAAATACTCTCTAACTTATTGTCTTCCTTCTTTTACTTTTTTTAATAATAAATACAGTAAGATCTTTAGCATCAGTGGCCTATAGAAAGGCAATGGACCACGATACTAAGTTCCATTTCAACTTCTTTGCTGTGAACATCAATGAGGAGCTAGGTGCGTTGTATGGGCCAGTGCTGGAGCGGCAGACAGAGTTTGTCACCTTCTCCATACAGCACATCTTGAAAACTCTATGAAGACTCTCCAAGAAAGCCCAAGTCGTTGTGCTAATCGGTCACTCCATGGTAAGGTTTGGGCATTATGTTAGGTGAATACAAGTGTTTATTTGCCCAAGAGAGATTTCCTTTGAATAAATACTCAATTTTGGGAAGAATGTGCATCAAAGCAGTCTACTGAACATGTTGACACTAATGTTACTGATATTGTTACTATATTTTACTATTTTTCAACAATGCTACACAGCAATTTTCCTGTGGTATTATACATTCATGCTATTTTAGCCTTTGATACTATCCTGCTGTGCCTTCCAGGGAGGGATGGTGGCAAGAGCAGCACACGTCACAAAGAACGTCTCCACATCCACCGCTCCACTCATCATTACACAGGCAACTCCACACACGAGGCTGTCATTGTCACTGATCCTTCGATTGAGGATTTCTATGACAAGGTGAGAATTGTGTGTATACATTAAATGAGTTCTCTGCATGTTGGTTCTCTTTATCAGTTTTAATAAGAGGGGAAAGAGCAAATAAATTGAAATAGGAACTGATAAGAAAGTGCTCTTAGACTGTGAACTGCTGTCAACAGATCCTCAACTGGTAATTCATCAGAGTAAAAAAATATTCATACCAGAATAACTTAGGTTGTCCTCACTTGTAGACCTTCTTTTGGAAAGGTTTATATTTTGATATATCTGAGTATATCTGATTTTTTGTTTGTTTGTTCTTTATTTGTATTTTTTCTTCCAATTACTTTTTCCATCAACTTTGCTCGACAAATGGCAAAACTATACTGATGGGAGTTCCTGCATTCTATAATCTCATCTGCATCATGTTCCCATTCTCTTTTCAGTGTTTTTTCTTATATTATTATCTTATAGATTTCTCACTCAATAAGTATACATTCTTACCTTGCCATTTAATCACCTTAAGAAGTCATCCTGACCCTTTTTACAGTGTTTATGATGATGACATCATCTTAACTGTTGGTGCACAAGTAGTCTTAGTCTCGTACCTCAAGGCAGAATGTGGGAAATAAATACCCTGTTTTTAGGTAAACTCCTACTGGACAATGGAGCGCATGTTTGACCTGAAGGACTTGGTGTTAGTGACTGTAGGAGGTGGCAGGAATGATGTGCAGGTCTCCACAGCCCACATAAATACCCCGTTGGCAGACATTGCTACAACTACGAGAAATGTAAGTAGTGATGTTCCCTTGGTGTTAGATGTATAGATTAAGGATAAAAAAGATGGGTGAGAAAAGCAAATTCCGGTTCTTTATCAGTACTTGAGTGAGAGAGGTGTTTTGCAAGGTATTCGTCCTGAATGTTTGGTTGTATGATGTTTATTTTGCTTTGGAGGATTTCAAGGACATGATTTTTTTCTTTTTTTCTTTCTTTCGTATTTATTTATTTCCTTCCTTTTTTAATCCTTTTATTTATTTATCCATCCTTCCCTTCCTTCTCCCTGTCCCTCCTTTCCTCCCTCCCCTCCCTTCCCCTCCCTTCCCTCCCCTCCCCTCCCTTCCCTCCCTCCCTTCCTCCTCTCCCTCCCTCCCTCCCTTCCTCCTTCTCCCTTCCTCCTTCTCTCCCTTCCTCCCTCCCCCCCCCTCCCCCTCCCTCCCCTCCCCTCCCCTCCCCTCCCCTCCCCTCCCCTCCCCTCCCTCCCCTCCCTCCCTCCTCCCTCCTTCCTCTCTTCCCTTCCTTCCCCTTTCCCCTTTCCCCTTTCCTTTCCTTCTTTCCTTTCCTTTCCTTTCCTTTCCTTTCCTTTCCTTTCCTTTCCTTTCCCTTCCTTTCCTTTCCCTTCCCTTCCCTTCCCTTCCCTTTTCCCTTCCCTTCCCTCCTTCCCTCCTTGCCTCCTTCCCTCCTTCCCTCCTCCCCATCTTGTAATAGCTCCTCATTCAGAAATTTGACTCCATGTTTCAGATCCCATCCTGTTGGCTAACAGCAGATCACCAGGCTATGTTTGGTGCCACCAGCTGGTCATGCCGATAATGAGGTCATTGTTCGACATTGTTGATCCCAAGACTCTCCAGATCACTACAGACAGACAGAGGATCATAAATGTATTTGATTATCATCTGTCCAAGGTGTGTTTCTGTTTAATACTAATTGCAGAGGAAGTTTTGGATCTATGTATACTTTCCTAAGTGTTGATGGTTATCTTAGAATAATTTAATTAATTCTGGAAAAAACAGTTCTTGAAAATTTAATTTGATTTGTGAATTAATGTCATTAGTAATAGAAGATAGAAAAAACCAACTAGCCAACCATCCCCCATTCTCCCCGCAGAGAATCACGGCAGCCACAAGGACGTGGCACTCCCCAACCTAGAGTTTGATTAGAGCCGACGGGAAGGAGTCTGAGGCGGCAGCACACCACACGGCCCAGGAAAACCCACGCCAGTACCTTGATCCCCCTACACCCAGGCCACATCTCTACCAGAAAGCCATGATTGTCCACCAATCTAGACAAAAAGGATGGATCATGGCCTGCCAGGCTAATCTGTACATAAGAACACTAGGATGTGGTAAGTTTGTTGAATTGTAATGTTTTGTGCATGCGTCTGTGCATGCGTGTTTTTATTCCTTGAAATACTGTTATAGTCTTTCTTCTCTCTCAAAAGTTTTATTATTAGTCAGTGCTCTCTTGTTTTCATCTTTCATTTTTTAAGGTACACATTATATAAAAAAAAAATGAAAATGTAAATTAAGAAAATGTAAATAAAGTTTGCTTCTATATATGATCTCCCAACTTTCACATCTTTGTTTTGTTGCAGTCTGAACGGGAAAACTTATCACACATGACCAGGCGTTTGCTGGGAAAGTCAAGGAGTTGAACTGGACCTCACAACACTGAGTAATGCTGGTCACTCACATGTCATAGTGTATCTTCCTCCAACTGATGAAAAGGTATGTTATCTCACTCTGACTCTGACAATTATTATGAAACTGACTCTGACTCTGTCTCTGTCTCTGTCTCTGTTCTGTCTCTGTCTGTCTCTCTCTTCTGACTCTGACTCTGACTTGTCTCTGACTCTGTCTCTCTCTCTGTCTCTCTCTCGGGTCTCTCTCTCTTCCCTCTCTTCGTCTCTCTCTCTGCTCTGTCTCTGTCTCTGCCTCTGTCTCTGTCTCTCTCTTTCTGCCTCTCTCTCTGTCTCTCTCTGTCTCTGTCTCTCTCTGTCTCTTCTCTGCCTCTCTCTCTCTGCCTCTCTCTCTCTGCCTCTCTCTCTCTGTCTCTCTGTCTCTGTCTCTCTCTGTCTCTGTCTCTGTCTCTTTCTGTCTCTCTCTGTCCTGTCTCTGTCTGTCTCTCTCTCTCTCTCTCTCTCTGTCTCTGTGTCTGTCTGTCTCTGTCTCTGTCTCTGTCTCTGTCTCTGTCTCTGTCTCTGTCTCTGCCTCTCTCTCTCTGTCTCTGTCTCTGTCTCTTTCTCTGTCTCTCTGTCTCTCTCTGTCTGTCTCTGTCTCTGTCTCTGTCTCTGTCTCTGTCTCTGTCTCTGTCTCTGTCTTCTGTCTGTCTGTCTGTCTGTCTCTGTCTCTGTTTTCTGTCTGTCGTCTGTCTGTCTGTCCTTCTCTCTCTCTTCTCTCTCTCTCTCTCCTCTTCTCTCCTCTCTCTCTCTCTCTCCTCTCTCTCTCTCTCTCTCTCTCTCTCTCTCACTCACTCTCACTCTCACTCTCACTCTCACTCCCCACCTATTTCACTCTCATTTCCTCCCTCTCTCTCTCTCTCTCTCTCTCTCTCTCTCTCTCTCTCTCTCTCTCTCTCTCTCTCTCTCTCTCTCTCTCTTTCTTTCTCTTTTTATCTGTGTTTTGACTTCTGTTTCCCTGTTGTGGCCTGATTAATAGAGATATTATTGGAAAAAGTTTGTCTTTGAATAGAATGGTCACCAGGAACATATATTTTTTTTCCCATCAGGGTGGAAGTGTCAGTAGATGTCCATGGGGAAGGTGGCAGGCAGAAAGACTTTGAGGTCCCGCTTTCATCAAGTCCTTTACACAGACGTTGATTGTGGACACAACGCCGCAACGAGCTCTGTCCTATAATGGTCCCTTCAAGGGCTGCATGAACCTTGGCAGTCCTTCAAGTTCACACTTCGTCCTCGATCAGCATCTTGCGTGAATCACAGTGTAATTCAAGCAAAGATCTTTGTGCCCTGGGCTCAGAAGGAGTCTGTTTTACAGAACAGGTAAGTATATATGAGTACACACAGATGTACAAATAGACAGGGGGATGCACTTGCACTTACATGTACCCATGATATAGCAGACAGACAGACAGACAGACAGACAGACAGACAGACAGAACAGACAGACGGGACAGACAGACAGACAGACAGACGACAGACAGAGAGTATCACTCATCCATTCAGGAACCTCAAGGCTAACCCTTATTTCATGCAAGTGACAGCACACCCTCCTAGCTTTTCTCTCCCTAGTAGTATTTACTCTCATGTTTTACAGTGATCCTGTGAAGTCATTCTACGCAGAAGTAGATGTCTTACCCCAGCAGATCGGAACTTCTCATCGGCAAGCATCCAGTTCGTCCTTGACCCTGACTGCAGCTATTCCATTGTGTGAGTTGGTCATCCTAGTATTTCTTAAGTGAATTTTATTTAATTTTTTTTTTTCTTCATTTTACTCTCCTGTGTTTTTATCTTTTTTCTTTGTGCAGTATTATTGTGTTTTGATTTTGATTTATTGTTTGTGTTATATGAATGTAATTATTTTTTCTTATTTTTCTTTTTTCTTTAGAGTTCAAGGCAACCTTTTGGGAATTTTCCGTCGCATCGTTTCACAGTTTGGGCAACAAGTCCCCGACTTACATTGCATTTCACTTGCTCTTACACTAGCCAGACAAACTACAGGTGAGATGCCTTAACTCATTCAATGCATGAAGAATTAATTTTACACCACTTGGTAATTTTTTTTTCTTTCTTTTTTTTTTGTGTGTGTGTTTTTAATTTCATTCACTTTTACTTCTACTATTTTTACAAATCTTGAATGGAAGTGAAATTGAAATCACTTTAATGAAGGTTGAACTTATATCTTACATAACCATTTACAAAATACTCATAATACCAAGCGTGTACATTGTATAAAAGATACAGAGAAATAAGAGTATTTTCTTTGTATGGAAACACACTCTTAAGGATTATCAATTTTCAGTTTGGTTTGTTTTTGATGAGTTTCATAAGGTTGCATATCAGAGGAACATTGTTGATATATGTCGAACTAGATGAATCCATTTCATTTTATTATTGCTCTTATTATCATTATTGTTATTACTTTCCTTTTTTTCTTTTTTTCCCTTTTTTGTGTATGCTGCAAAAAGCTTTCTTCAAGTTTAATTAACAAGACATCGCTTGCTAAATAATGCCGTAAGTGTAAATAAATTCCTATTTTCAGACACTTGGGGATGAAGGTTATTGCCCTACACTGTTCTCAGCCATGCTAACTCTCACTCCTCTGGCAGTTATTCCCTTTGTCAAGGTCATGAACATGGTGCTGAAGTAAGTTATAACAGAAGTGAATGTTTTTTTTTTTTTCCTTGCCTTTTTCGTTATTCCGAGTTGGAGTGTCGTTTGTTAATCTGGGTGAGAGGGACACATTTTATGAAATACTGTTTGTGCTGTGCTAAGTCTGTTGCATCATAGATAAATTTATCATTAGTGTCTTGTTGGTTATCTTGTAATTATTGCCTCAGTGTTTAATCTGTGGTAATGTTCACATTTTCTTTGTCTGATTCATAAAATTTAGCTTCACGTTTTCTCTAAATATTATGTCATATGCCGATCACCACAATGTACAGTATTTCACCTTCACTTCTCCTGCGTAAATCAGTTACTTCTCGTGTGTAAATAAAAGAAAAAGAAAAAAAAAAGGATGGACAGTAAGCAAATGGAAAAGGAAACTATTCCTCAGTAAGGGGACAAAATGAGACATTTTCTTGCCTTATGTAGTTTTGCATGTCGATGTAATTTTTTTTTATATAGATCTCAATTTTTTTTTTATTCGTTTTTTGTTTAGACCAAATGGGGAAGTTTCTGCCAGTTTTAATGCTATTGTGGTGTTTCTTGGTATATAGATCTTGTACTTTTTTGTAAATTGCAGAAACCGGACCCGAAATATAGAGGTAGCTCATTTTTATTTGTTTGCATAATTGCAACCACAATTGCAGAAGACCTATTTGAAAAGAAGCTCTAATCCAATATAATTTTTTTTTTCTGAAAACGGTGGAAAAACCAGATAGATTATACCCCATTTTTTACTGTCCAATCATTTTCGCAGGAACATTGATGTGTACGACGACTTCAGCATCATGGAAGAGAGTGGACAGCAGCTGGCAGTCCTCCCGATCCTTTTCTTCCGGGAACCCTACCTCTCTCTCTGGCACTTGGGAGTCTGGCTTGGGGATTCATCCTGTTCTTTGGAAACAGTGCTCATTTTGTTGTCACCAAGTAAGTTCTTTCTCTTTTTCTTTTCTTTCTTTTTTTTTCTCTCTAGAAAGGATATTACAAGAAGAGCAAAGTTTTATGCTATATGTTAAATATTGTGAGAAAAATGCTGGGAGACTTTTAAAGGGTTCTGAGTTGGTTGTGGATGTAAAAGTTACTTCCAAAAAAAGAATAATGTTTTATGAATTACCGTCAAATTTAAGTCTTCGTGCAGTGCAAATTATTGTATTCCTCCTCTCATTTTCATCTTGATTTATCATGTGTAGGGCCATCAGGTAATGAAAAATGCTTTCTAGTAGATTGCTGTCATGAACTCACAGCTGATTCGACTGGAAAGGGCTGGCTTCGCATGAATTGCTGTTCCCTCTCAGCCAAGGAAGCTGTGAGTGAGTGATGGCATTGGCTTTGGTAAAATTCAGAGTCGAAAGGGACTGCCCTGCCTACAGCATCATTCTGTGGCTTTATATACATGTTCCTCTATGGACATTGGACATGCACCCAAACCTATGCATATATGGGACTTTGATAATGAACTAGTCAAAAATATTGAATGTTATGAATATATTACCTAATTTTTGTTTTGCTCATATTAAAAGTCTCTCATCTTATAACTAATTGATCTTTGCAATATACACAGAGGCCATAACACCTATTGTTATATACTAAAAGTTGATGATGCATGCATTTTCAGCTTCAAAAGCTTCTTTAGTTTTAGGATAGTTAAAAAAAAATCCTTCAGCTATTCAAAATACACTAACTTATTTCAAAATAAATTCCTAATTTCATAAATTTCCTGGTTAAAATGCTTGGTACTTGCACTAATAAGTAAATGCTTTGCAGTTATGCTTTATTATGAGTTGCAGGAGATGGTACAAAAGTTTGAGTTTGAACTGGTGAAAAGAAGTTTTAGGTTCAGTGTTAATTCGGGTATAGAATGTATATCTAGGAGAGGGAGAAACAGAATGGAATCTTGTGTAGAGAGGACAGTTGAGGTTTAAAAGTGGGACTAGTTATAGGAGTTATGGTAACCATATATAAAGAAAAGAAGGTTCAAATTTCGTATTCATGTTGTATGGACAAAATTTTTGTTGTTTGTTCTGTATGTTGATTTTTGGTACATTGTACATATAGGAATTCATAAGCATTGGTTGCAGGTATACCTGTTGATAGCCTAATGATTTTGCCTGACCAGGGAAATACATAATCATGTTTCACCTTCACTCTTTTTTTGGGTGTGTTAGCTTTTTGTAGAATTTGGACATCAGAGAAAAGATATTCACAAATGGAGTTGGCAATATTAAGAATTTGCATAGCATTTAAAAACCGTCTAACATTATAAGATTTGGCTTGTAATTGTTTTGCATAAAAACAGGCATAAACTAAATACAATTTTTTTGCATCAATATAATTTTGTTAAACATTTAAAAGGCCAAAATGACAATGGCAAACATCAGTCGTTGTTCTGCACTGCCTAATCCCTACCTCTCTTTTTTAAATCTCTGAGGATGCTATGATAAGGAGCCATGTTAAGATTTTGTTCTGCCAATGGTGATGTGACTCATGCCTTTCTCTCTCAGCTAATTGACTGGTTTGAAATTTTTTTTTGAAGTCTAATCCTTGAAAAATAAATAACTGCATGTACCTATTTTTCTATTTCTGGCTCTCCTAAGAGTTTAAGATTGTATATTGATAAGGTACATGTGTGGTGAAAATACAACAAAAGAGTAGTTGTATTTGTTGAATGAAATCATGACTTGAAATTATTCTCCATGAAGGTTGTAAACTAATTGACAGTTTCGGAAGATTTTGCTATTAAAAAACAGTAAGTGAGGACCTTGAATATCTAATTTGGCTTTCCAGAGCAGAATTTGTTGTTACAAGTGTAGAAAAAGTGTATAAATGACTTAACATTGTAAGAGATGTAATTGTTCAAGCCTTCCTTTATAATCCTGATTTTTTTTTTTAGTCAGTTATGCCTTGTTTCGAGAAGCTAGTCATTCTGATATATTCATTTTGACTAAATTTGTCTACCTTCCAAACATGATAATGGTAATGACTGACCTGCAAGACATCAGAATCACTTTGTGGAATGCAATTATTTTTCTTCATCCAAGAGAAGACAAGATGGGACTCCCAGACAATATGGAGAGATTGGACAGTGATGCAAAGTAAATTCTGAATTAAGAGTTGGTTGAAGGTTTGATGCAGCTTGATGAGTTAGATGCTGGGCAGTTAGTTGGAAAAACGTTTCTTAGAAATAGAAACAGGCCGTTAAAATGTTTGTTGAGAAAATGTTGGGTGGAGAAACTGTGGCAGGGAGCTGCCGAGGAGACTGGAGGAGATGAAGTGGAAAAAAAAGAAGAGAATGATGGAGGAATATTGCATATTTATGTACACAGAACTCAGAGATAATACTTACTAAGCTTTCAACCATTACAAAACTTTCTCATGGGAACATGGTGGAAAGCATTGTATGGTGAAGAATTATTGCTGATTTATTTCACATGCAATAAACACCTTAGTTCAAACTGTAAACAAGTTGATGCCCCTTATACTAGGGAATCGGCGGTCGTCTCTTGTGTTTTATCTTTGTTTTTGTTTTGATTTATGATACATGAGAGTGCAATTTGTACTGCTGTTATTTTTTTATGACAAAAGATTGGACATTGTAAAGGTTAACATAGCTTAAGGAAACAAACTGAAGTCTAGTAAAGATATCTATGGTAAATTCATAATATGACCATGTATATCATAAATGTCTTTTTGAAATAAATTTGAAAGTTTTCATGAACGACACTGAACACAACACTTAGCCATATATTATTCCTTGAAAATATGTTTAATCTTTAGGTCAAGAAGAATGCAAGCTAATGATACACAGAAAGACATCTTTTACAATTAATAATGAACTATCTTGTTTACATATGCACTATACACTGATGTCTATGGAAACGGAGAATATAGTTGCATTTAACATATAACAAAATATTTTGTTTTTATGCATAGGCTCACTTTTTCCAGGCATTGGTGAAGCAAGAGAACCATTCAACCCCAGAACACAGACTTCCTGTATGGGTAGCATCTAGACAGGGAAAAGCAACAGTTTTGTGTGTAGGGAACTAGAGGAAAATTACTGTTACTTCTTTATGGATTGTTTAAAATTATTTTGTTTATTTATCTATTTATATGTACAATGTTTTTTTATTTATTCAATTAATTTCTTTATTTTTCATGCATTTCTTTTCTTTTATCCTTTCCTAGTAATACACCATTGAAATGGTTGTCACAGCTGTTAGCTTTAACAAAAAAGGAAGGGGGAATTCATGTGTAGCAAAACTTAAACCAATAAGCCAACTGCCCATATTACAAGTGGCAGCAAATCAGAGAAAATCTCTCTATCAGTTTCTGAGACTTTCATGTAAGAATACGGAATATGACATTTGCAGATGAAAGTGCATGCTCAACGTTACTGATATTCTGTATATGGGAACAAGCAAGTAACGTACACCATGGCACAGCACAGTAGTATGCTATTGATAATATGGACTTCATATCTAACCTTTCATAAGTGACATAACTTAGCTAAATTGTTTGTAGATTTTCTGTGTTAAAGTTCACCAGTTTGGTTCCTGGACGTAAATATTCTCAGAAATATTCGATTAACAACTCAGTTGTACATTCTTCCCAGCCATGAATTTTTTTGTCCATTCCTAATTTCTTACTCATGCCAGCATTATCTGGTATCCCCTCCTCTCCCCCCTCCTCTCCTCTCCTCTCCTCTCCTCTCCTCTCCTCTCCTCTCCTCTCCTCTTCTCCCTTCCCGCTCCCCCTCCTGTTCCCCCTCCCCTCCCATTCCCTCTCCCCCTCCCCCTCCCCCTCCCCCTCCCCCTCCCCCCTCCCTCCCTACTTGCACCTACTTCCCTTTCCTCTATTCTCTCCAACCTCCCCTTCCCGTCCATCTCTCCCTCCCTACTCCCCTTCTCTCTTCCCCTCCCAATTTCCTCTTTCCTCTTCCCTTCCCTACATCTCCATCCATGCTTCTCTCTCTACTTCCTCTTCTCACATCTCCTCTATACCTCCTTGTCTTTTTTCCCCTCCCTACCTCCCCATCCCCCCCACTTCCACTCTAGATTTAAATACTACTAGTGAAAACTCTCATCCAAGTGATGATGTGACCTTAATATCTGGCTTGATTAATGTTGCAGAGTATTGGGACGTAGCTTAGGAGGAGGTGATATGATTGCAGGGTTTGGCAATGTCGGGGTTGTCGCGAGTGCCCGTGTTGCTAGGCGTGGCTCTCATCTCCTTGGCTTATTCTACTTGCGGGACTTTGGCACTATGTCTGGCCGGCTTTTTTTATTTCATCAAGGTGAATGTACTCTTAATCATTGCCCCTCCCCAGATTGTGATCTTTACGATAGTGTGAGGTTAGTTGTTTTTTCCCCCCTTTTTTTTCTAAACTGATCCTGAACAAGAAGCATATCTTTGTACATACACCTGAAGAAAGAAAAGTAAGAAAGAACATGTTGCATTTGCTGTTTTTTTTTCTTTCTGTAATCTAATTTTGAATTGACCCATAACCTTTCCAAAAAATAGAACTTATTTTGTATAGATAACCAAAATAGATAAAGTAGAATCACGTTACTAAAGGAAAGAATCATAAACAAAACTCTCTCCAAGGCAACAGTGCTGTATACATTAGCTTACATTAGCTGTACAATGTAGATAAGCTTCCAGAGAAGAAACACTGCATGGCTTTTTGTCCAGTTGAACATTGCCTTATATCTTGCTCACATTAATTTAGTATCTGTTTATGCTGAAGTGTGGCTATGAAAGTGAAATAACCCTTGCTTGTGCTACCAGGTGTTTAAGCTGTACGAAGACTTCATCGAGAAGATTGTCGTGGGGCTGATTCCAGGCACATCTGAGAACAGGTCGAAGACAGACAAGGCCCTCTCACAGCTTAATTTCCACATGACTCTCATGATGATGATCTTCCTTGTGAGTGCTCTCAATGCTCCCGCTTTCATTGTGTGGGGCAAGCTGCTAAGGTAGGTTTTATGGGTATAGTAAGAATACTTTTTTCTCTTTTATTGTTTTTAGAGGATGCTTTTATATACATCATAATAAAACATTTTGACCCTTGAAATTACTGACTGAAATGACCTGGAATTCCTGTTGATGGCATTTAACTTGCATGCCTTTTTACAGTCATAACCTACAATTGGTGCAAGATCCAAGCCTTTTTGTAGCAGTGACTGTCTTGATAGGCCTCTGCTTCCTCTGGCAAAAGAAAGTTCCACAGTGTGATAAGTAAGTTATTGACTCTTGTACACTATTAGTTGGGGTGTTTTTGAAGATGCGTATTTGAAATGATTAGTTACGACTATTGTAGTCATTATTGTTTTTGATGTATTATTATTATTTTTTTCCCAGGATAATGTTTGTTAGGTTCCCTTGATATATAGGTTTTATAACTTATTAGGTAACAGTCTTTTACTGAACTTTAAAGAAAAGCAAATGACTAAAGGTGATCTCTTTTTATTTCCACTTCAGGAGATTCTACAAGCAGCTGGGTTACTTGGTCCACTCCTTAGCTGTGTTGACCCTCCTCTATGGCAGTGTGAATTTATACCGTGTGTCCTACATCCTATCAGCAGCTGTAATCCTTGTTGTGGCTCACCAACTCGTGGCTCCAAGGAAACCGCCCCAGAGGGAGAGCCAGGAGGACGAAAGCCCAAGTGAAAGCCGTCCTTTCATGGCACAGGTTGACGAGTCAGAATCCGATGGCACCAATTCTGGCAGCATTACCTCAGACAATGATTCTGGGCCAAGCCAGAGGATTATTTAAGAAGGAGAAGAAGAAGAGAAGAAGAAAAAGACAGGGGAGGGAAGGAAGAAGTAGATGATAGAGTGGTCAGGAGGAGTGGTCAGTAACTTGAAACAATGGGTAAATTTTTATTAATAGTCAGATGACACAGTTACTTCGACCATGAATCTGGATGCACATGTGAATGGAGCATATACAAATGTGTTCCAAGATTGCCATCCTTTTCACGGGCTCTCTTAATCCTATATCTTGCCCAAGAGTCTGCCTCTGGTCCTGCCTCCATTGTCGAGGTGATGTAATGGTCAGTTTTAGGTTAAAATTGGTAAAGAACCTCACCCTCACAGGCTAGTCCAATGTGGCCAGTATTCAAGACTGGCATAAGACTTGTCATATTTGTTGAAGAAGAACAATAAGCACCCATGTCATGTTCGTGAGAGCTGCAACTAGAAATATTTTCTTTATCCTCATAGAAATTGCATCTTAGGCAGGTATGATGATGTCACAATGTACTAGTTAATCACTGCTCATACTAGAAGAGTAATATATGATGTATGCTTAGGGTTTCATTGTTATCATCTCATATGCATGTGATTTCAGATGTCCATTCATACTGTTGTATAAATCTGGAATAGCTGTAACTGTGTGGTACCGAATTCATGAAATACTTGTGCAATTTGTGTTGGTAACGATGACTGTCATGACTGGAATTCTCGTGTTACAGTTACCTCTTGGATATGTTTATCCAATTTTTAATTTTTTTTCTTTTTTTTTTTTCTTTTTTTTTATTATCAAGTATTGTGATAAGTGTTTATACTTTTCCTTTTGTGGGCAGCTTGTGAAAATATTGATCCGTGATAATAATAATATTTTTCTTTGTTTCTTTTCCTCTCTATGTGGATAATGTGCAATGTGTCAAAAAAAAAAAAAAAAAAAAAAAAAAAAGTCTGCCCTGGAATCAAACCAATTTGCATGAATAACCTCTGAGCAGAAAGTGTCAAAAGTGGGATGAATTGTTAATTGATCAAATTATATTGAAGTATATCTACAATTAGATTGTTATTTTTTTGAGAGAGAAATCTTGATATGCGGATGCCTGTTTTTAAGAATATAATGGAAGATTCTAATCTCAACTTGCTTTTTAAGATATTAATAACACATACTAATGATGATATATAAGAATTTATGTTTGCAATTTACATTCGTATTGATTTTATATGACAGTCCCATAACAGTCGGACTTCAGTAGGCACAGACTAGATAATCAAATTTTGCTGATGGTAAATGTCATGAAGCTGACTTACAAATGTTGTTATACTGCATTCCAAATAAAAATGTTAAAAAAAAATATATATAAAGGTTTTAATTGATTCCTTATATGCGTAAGGACGAGCAATGAAAGCAGCGGGTGGTTTGGGTGATAGATATGCTAGAGAGACAATGATTATATCTTTACAAGAATGTGAAAAGGAGGCTAGTTAAATTATAGGGGAAAAAAGCTGGAATATACATAGTTTAAAATGTGAGGAAGTTATGACGAAATGCTGAAGCAGAATTTATGGTAAGAAAACAGTAATTTGGGGGGGGGGGGATGTGATTTCTTGATGTTTATATGTTGTGATAAATATTTAATCAGTTTTAACTTCATCTGCTTAAGTGGTATCTTTTTTTAACACAATTTCTGTATCGGTATTTATTATTGTCATGAGTAAAATAGTGTTAAAAACGTACAAAGCAATCAACAGAACTATGGTGATTTTACCATAAGATACCAAAACCATTTTTTGTATTCAAGACATTTTTACCAATGTCATTGTTAAACATGTATCGGTAAAATATAAATATCATACTGAAATTCTAATAATAAGTAAGATGATAACACAGCTGAAGATCAGTGAGGCTGTAATACAGGTACCCAAAGTTTGCTATGAAAAAGATACTTAAATACTTTCAAAATATCAGGTATTTGGCAAAATGACTTCAGTTAGCATATCATATTATGTATTCACAGAGGTTCGAAATGATTTGGGAACAAAACATGAACGTAATGACAATGATAATAACCATAACATAAAAATATGATATTAATGATGATGATTATGTAATGAGAATGATAATAATAATAAATAATATGATAAAAATAATGATAACAATAATGATAATAATAATAATAATAATGATAGATAATGATAATAATAGTAATGATAATCATAATCATAATGATGATGATAATAAAAATAATAATAATTCTTCATCTTCAAGTGGCTTTTCCATATTCATCATGGGTCGCATGATCGATTTATCCACATCATATTATTAGATTGGCAGCTTTGTATTAAGGCCGGATGCCTTTCCTAGCCCTTGCCTGAATAGGCAACCCTACAAGGCAGCAGGGGGAAATAATAATAAAAATAATAAAATAATAATAATAATAATAATAATAATAATAATAATAATAATATAATAAATATAATGATAATGATAATGATAATGAAATGATAATGATAATGATAATGATAATGATAAATAATAAATAATAATAAATAATAATAATAATAATAAAAATACAAAAAAATAATAAAATAATAATACAAAAAATAAAAAACCCACAAAGATAATAAATCACGATAATAACAAAAATGATAGTAATAAAAATAAAAAAATCAACCCGGGTTAAACCATTTACCCCAGCGCTCTCTAAGACACCCAAACCTCGGCCTCGATGTAAACAAACAAACTGGGTTTTCCTTCTCGTTACTCCCATTCAAGAACCGTTCAACCTTCACCGAAGGAACATCCAAATAACTTTGAATTTGAGTGCCGTGAACATAAGAATTTAATGGACCTGAACTTAATCCAGACCAGGAGAAAAGCCGGGATCCCAAATGAAAGGGATTTATGATTCCATTCCAACAAAAAGACGAGAGAAAACAGGACAGCGAGCAAGCCCCAAAATCCCAAGCATCCAGAAAACACGAAAACCGGCAGGAGCAGCCCCGGAAGCTCAACCGACCCATCCGAAGACCCAACAGTAAACAGGCAAGAAAACCCTAATGTTATCATTAAACTTAGTGGGAATCAAAACAATGAATTTCAAAATCCCATAAAATTAACTGAATCCATAAACAATCGAATTTAAAAAATATATAATTGAAGACTCCTTAAGAGTACTGGGAAACGGGGAAAGCTTAGTTTTGAGATCAAGGATATAAACAAATTGAGACCTCTTAACAAATCAAAAAACTGGAAAATGGAAAATTTTTGAAAACACCAAACCTCAAAAGAACTAGGCTTTCCTACGGAACCATTTTCCCAGTTGAGAATGACCTAAGCCCTGAAAAATAAAAAAAAAATAAGAACAATCATGGAAAAACTCTGAAAATATAGAGTAATAAGAATTAAAAGAATAAACAAGAGAAAGTAATGAAAAAATGGACAGAAAAAAGTCATTAAGAATAACTTTTAAAAGGGGTCCTTCCCAGAAAAAGTTGCAATGGGGCACATTCTACTCAGTAAATCAGTATATTTTCCCCAATTCCAAAATGATAACTGTCTCAGATATGGCCATGGGAAAATAAATTGTAAAATAAAAAAAGTTTGCAGTAAATGTAGTCAATTTGACAAAATTACAAGGATGTAAAAAATACTGAATTTTGTTTCTATTGCAGGAAAACATACACCAAACACAAACATGTGAAAAATACACAGAGAGGCACAAAAAATAAACAAAAAACATAACACCAAACAACTTAGAAATAAAAAGACAGTTCCAAGAACTAAAACCAATAAAATGGAAAATGTAATGAAACCAAATCCATCTACACAGTAATTAAACAGACCACAGCAAATAATAAAAAAAAACACAAGTTACAAAGAAAACAAACTCACAAACAAAAGAAACAGACAAACACAAAACAAATGCCAAAACATTAAACCAATCTCAAGCCCTAACTCTGGAAACCCAAAGAACCCCCAAAAGGGAACAAAGACCAAACACAAACCAAACAAAATGACACAACAACACACCAGAAAAAAAACAAAACAAACAAGTAAGAATTCAAGGGAAAAAAAAAAAACCCAATCAATCACCACTAAACCCTCATTCAAAATGATCTCCTTAGCCATGGACTTTCCCAAACCCCCAAATTTAAAGAAATGAAATCACAAAATGAAAAAAAAAAACAAAAGAATTCTCATGGATAGAAACAATAAAAAAAATGGCCAACATAATAAAAACGTAAAAACTAATATGAATTCAGAAAAATCAATGATAGAAAATATCACGATCTTTAAAAAGAAATAATCCCAATAGTTAAAACTGATCAAACACTTCAATGAATAAAATAATCTTGTGGAAATAAGATCAATCCAGAAAAAAAGACAGAATTAAATTACTTATAAACAAAGAAAAAAAGGATATAATGGGAATTGCGAAACAGGCTAAAATGTAAAGATAAATTTACTTGCAAAAATTACCAAGTAATCGGGAAAAGGGATGGGGAAAATCAAATAGGGGAGGTTTAGCTTTTGTATTAAAAATGACTTAAAATTCAAATCCATAGCATTAAATGAAAAGATACAGCAATAGAATAGAAAAATAGGATAAAGATAAATTAAATAAAAACAAAGGGTCAATTTCTATTGATGTATAATCCTTGCAACAATTAAAAACAGAAGAACTAAGCATTAATAAACAATTGAAGATCCAAAAATAATCATTGGAGATTCAACGCACATCATACGAGTTGGAATCCAAATTAAAATCCAAAATGGCAACAAACAGGGAAAAAGTATTTTGAAATTTTAATCAAAATAAATATTATATTAACCCACCAGGCTTAACGACAAAAATAGATCCTCAAAGTGCAAAAGAAACGACTATAGACCTGGTATTAGCAACACCATCGCAACCCCATTTAGAAATAGAAACAGGCCCTAACTTAGGAAGTGACCACTTCAATAATTATAAAAGATAGAAAATTTAAATAAAAAGATATCATTCTAAAGAAAAAAAATGGATTTACACAGAAGAGGGTGGATAAATTTCAGAGAAATGACAGACATAGATATAGAAAACTAAAGTCCTAAATGAAATCAAGATTTTAAGAAAAACAGGATAAATGTTTTAAATTTGATAAAAATTCAATAAAAACAAAGCGAAAAAAACCCAGGGTGGAATGAGAATGCAATGAAATAATAAAACTTAGAAAAAAGAGCTTTCAATAAATGGAGGAAGAAAGAACAAAGAAAATCAAACAGATTATAAAAAATTAGTATAAAACAAGACAAATAATAGAAAGAGAAAAAGAGAATCATGGGAAAATTTGTAGGACATTAGATTTCAAAACCCCTCAAAAAAAATATGGAATTTCTTCAAAAAAATAACAGTAAAACAATTATAACAAAATTCCAAATAGAAATAACCTCCCGATGGAAATGCCGAAAAACTAAAACATTCAAAAAAGAATACGAAAATACAGTAAATAAGACCCCAAGAAAATACTGACAGATAAGAGAGAAAGAATATTAAATCTCACAAAGAACAGGATCTAAATAGAAATAAAAATTAATGAATTGACTTCAGCAATTAAGAAATGTAAAAGAAATAAAGCATTGGCCCAGACGAAATCCTTACGAATTTTATAAATATGTCCCAAAAAATAACAAAGAAATATTAAAAGAAATAAACCATTACTGGAATAAAGGAGAATCCCCAAAGGGAATTCAAAAATGTGCTAATAAACCCAAATTAATAAAACCTGGAAAAAACCATCAAAAACAAATCTTAAGATTTATTATTTAGAATAACAAACGGGGGAAATTTCGAAATAAAATAACAAAAAGAGTAAATTGGTGGTTAGAAATAAAACAATAATTAGATTGAAGACCTTACAGGTTTCAGCCCCAATAAAATCAACAGATACTCTACAAGTAATAGACGCACACATAAACAACGCATTAAGAGAAAAAATAGCATTCTACCCTGTATAGATTAGAAAAGTTTTTCGACACTGTAAACCATGATGCTTTTTAAACAAAAAATGTCAAAATTAGGAATTTAGGAAACCCCATTAAAATTGGATTTATAATTTCCTTAAAAAAGAACATTCCAAAAAAAAATAGGAGATGAAATATCTGAAAAAGGAAAAATGTCAAGCGGGGTCCCTCAGGATCTCCAAAAAGTCCGACTTTTTTAACTATGATAACAGATTAAAACTTCAGGAACCATAAATAAATAATATATGCAGATGATATTCTTAATAACAACAAAAAAAAGATCTGACAGAGCAACAAATTTTCTAGAAAGAGCATTAAAACACTTAAAGAAGGGATAACCACAATGGGTTTCTAAAGAAAAATTTAACAAAAAGCAAATTAATGTTGTTTTACACATAGAAAAATAAACAATAAAACCAAAAATAAAATAGATAACGGAAGAAATGGAATTCAATAAACAACATCTTGGGGGTTTAAAATTTTGATCCCACCAAGATTAAATTGGAGAGAACCACATAAAAATATAAAGAAAAATCTTTAAAAAGAATAGATTATAAAAAAACTATCATTCATACACTGGGTGCTAAAAAAGAAACATACTAAAATTTTACAATATTTACATAAACCTAAGATAGAATACGGATTATCCATTTATGGAATGCAAAAAACACAGATTTAAAAAAACTAGAAACATTTACAAAATTAGCATTAAGGATAGCAACAGGATGTTTTAGATCCACCCCAAAGTACCCTAAAGGCTTTAACCCAACATAATTCAAAGAAATAAGAAAAAAAGAATGAATGTATACAAACTAGCAAAATACTAGAGAAACCAAATAAAACACCATTAAAAACAAATAGTAAAAAGAATATCAATGAATATAATCCAAGAAAGATAAAAGACTATTAATCACAGGGCCTTAGAAACCGTAAGAATTAAAACTTAATTTAACAACTAATATATTAAAAATATAACCCCATACCACCATGGTATGATATCTCAACAGTAGAAATCAGTTCATAAAAAAATAAACAAAAGAACCTACCAGAACAAATAATTAAAAAACAATTTCTAATGTTAGAAAATTAACATATAGAGAAACAACAAAAAATCTTCACGATGTTCAAAAAGTAAAGGAACCAGAATCATCTCGCAGCAATATATGTTCAAAAGCAAATATTACAAACAGTATGGAAGCAAACAAAATATAAATTCACGGAAGCAGAGTTTTTCCCAATAAAACAGGGACTGCAATATATAAAAACAATAAAATATCAACTCTAATCTTCACAGATTCACATTCAGCATTACAACTATATTAATCACAGACCCAAAATCACAAAACATATCATTTACGAAATACAACAAACAATAAAACCATTTCAAAACAAAACAGAACATATTATAAAATGGATCCCATCACACAAAGGCATTAGAGGCAATGAAATAGTAGATCAAGCGCAAAAAAGCACATGAAATAAAAATCCTATTGCCATAACCAAAAGACATTAAATTGTAATAAAAAGAAATAAAAACAAAAACAGCAAAAAGGGGAGAAAAACTACAGAAAATTAAACACAAAAAATTATTACATCAAAGATAACAACCTAACCATGGAAAAGATCAAAAACAAAAAACTAGACGTTTGTTATACGAATAAAAACCAAACAACAAGATTAAACAACATCTACATAAACTAAAAATGGAGACAGACCCAACTGTAGATGGTGCCAACATGAAGAAGAAACCACAGAGCACTACCCAATGCCCAAGATTCAATTCTCACCGAAAAAAACTATTGAATCTTTAAAAAGAATAAAAATATTTAAATCCAAATATGTCTTTTTAAATACAGGTGCAAATATTCACCAGTTTAAGAAATACTAATATTAAGGACACTTAAAGATCTTCCTACAAAGACAAAAATAATAGATAAAATTTAAAAAGAACTTCAATAACCCAAAAAAAGAACAAAAACAGCTCCAGGGAATATAGACTTCAAAAGTCTAAACCCTATAAAAGAAGAAGAGAAGAAGAAGAAGTTACGCCTCATGACTTTGAGAAAGAGACGATACTGTTAACAGTCATACGAGCTCGTGCTAATCTTAAAAGTGAAAACTTATGAACTCGATTTTTGAAACTAGATCCAGGGGGATCTGCCTGATAAAAAACAAAGGTATGAAAAACGATCACCAGAAAAACAGCAGACAAAGAGAATAGTGACAGCGAAGATTACCCATACTCCAAACAGGCCCGCAACGAAGAAACCGGAGACAGAACACGGAACCACAACTTCACGCATCAGAAACGCAAGTAACAGAACAAAACCATGTAGTACTTATTCATATGATCAATTCAGAAACCACTTCAAACTTCAACAACCCAAAAAAAACTAACGGAGCCTTAAATAGATCCATTTTTCAAAAATATATCATAGAAAACCCCTTTAAAGAATTTTAGGAGATGGAAAAGCTTTAAGGTTGAAGTGAGTGATTTGAAAAGATTGGACCCTTGAATGATATTAAAACAGCTTGGAACTGGAAAATATTTTGTAAACAAACCCGCCTCAAGTAGGAACCAAGGATGTTCATACGGCATATTTCCCCGGTTCGAAACTAAAATAAGCACAGCAGAGTTAATAGAAAAGTTTGACAATATTTGGGGTCCAAGATCCAAAATTAAAGAAATAAACAGAATAAACAAACCCAATCAAAACACCAGAAGGAGAAAACAAATGGCTACCACAAAAGCTCTCAAAATAACATTCAAAGGTCCCCCTTCCATCAAAAGTAGCAATAGGGCATACCTCCATATCAAGTATTTCAAACACATTCCCAATCCCAAAATGCTTAAAAAGCCCCATGTATGGGCATGGGATTATTTCCTGTAAAAAAAAAGAGCAAGATGCAGTAATTGCAACCAGCTAGACCATAGATTTTAAAAACTGTAAAAACTCCTCTTATTGTTTCTTCTGTAATGGGGAACCACCCAGCATATGATAGATCATGCCCAATACACACAAAAGCCCAAGAAAAAAACAAACACAAATAACCCAAACCCAAACCCAAAAAGTAAAGAAACTCTTACACAAACTAAATCCCCCAACACAAAAAACAGAGAGAACATTTCACAAAAAACACTTTAATAACCATAGCAGAGATACATAACATAAACACAGAAAACTACCAACAAACCAGAGAAAACAACACAAATAACACCAAAAAAAAAAACACAAATATAACACAAACATTTGCACAAACATTAACCCAAACACACAACATAACACCAGCCCCGAAAACACCCACAAGAAACAACACAAACAAAAAGACTCTGAAACACCAGACCCATCAGTAAATCAAAACTTGAAAAAACAAGAGAAAAAAAAACAAAAAACCTGATCAAAATGCAAATAACTTGAAATAGAAAATTCCCCAACAACATGGTCACTTCCAACACACTTAAAGTAACATCAACACCAGAAAAAGAAAAAAGGGTGCTGAAAAGAACTCATCATGGATAGATATAGCAAAAAAAATATTCAAATTAATATCAATGTAACCACAAATTTAAATTCTGACAAAAACTATAATCCCCATAATAACAGAAATAATAACAGAAGCAACTCCAATAATAAAAAAAATATTAGAATACATAAATGAATAAATTAAATTTTATGGAATTTCCAGGTCCATCCTAAAAAAAAAATTAGAAAAAAGGTTATTTATAGACAAAGAAAACCCAAAAGTATTCGCATTCTGCGAGACCTGGTTAACAAAAAACGATAACTTTGAAATAAGAGACTATAAAAATAGAGAGAAAAGATAGAAACAGAACAAAGAGGAGGAGGTTTAGCTATCTGCATACACAACAGTATGCAGTATAGGAAAATAAAACTTAATGAAAAAAAAAAATAAATAAGATAGAAACAATAAATATAAAAATTAGCTACAAGAAAAATGGCTAAAATATACTGTTAATTTACAATCCTTGTAACAATATAGAACAACAAGAAATAGAATATTATACAGAGCAGTTACAAAAAACCCCCAAATTAATAATAGGGGATTTCAATGCCCACCATCCACTATGGAATCCAAACAACAATATAAGAACAGCAAAAAAAAACGGGAATAAACATGTACAATTTTATAACACAAAATAATTTGATGCTTATTACCCCCCCCGGACTAATCACCAGAATTGACCCGAAGGGCAGGAAAAAAGGGAGCACAATAGATTTAGTTATAGGGTCCCCAGAACTAAGCCATCTAGAAATAAAAAAACAAACACAAAATCAGGGAAATGACCACCTCCCAATAATATTTTAAAAGACGACAACCAAATTACTGAAACACACACAAAAAAAAGTACATGGAAGTTCAATAATGAAGGGTGGAAAAATTTTCAAGTAGAATTAATCAATAAAGACATCAAGGGCATCAAGTCAATAACAGAATTAATAGATATAATAAAAAACACTGCTAAGAAACATTTTAGATTGATAACAAAATCAGTAAAAATAAACCAAGTAAACCTTGGTGGAATGAAAAATGTAGAGAAGCTATAAAAAAAGAAATAAACATTTAAAATGGAGAAAAAATCCAAAAGAAATTAACAGAATAGAATACAAAAAGCTACAAATCAAAGCAAAAAAAATTATCGAAACGGAAAAAAAGAATAGTTGGGAAAAATTTCTGTGCACATTAGACTTTAAACAACCCTCCAGAAAGATTTGGAATTTCATAAAAAAAATAGCGGGCAAAAACAAAATCAGCAGTTACCCACTAATTGATAAAATGAGCCAATCCAGGACAAGACCAAAAGCTCAATTTGCTAAAAGAAGAATTCCAAAAAACAATAAACAAAAAAGCAAATGCTTGATAACAAAATCAGAAATAAAAAATTTAATAGAAAAGACGAACACAGAAAGGGAAAAAGCACAAATCTCACGTTAAAAGAATTAATCTCTGTAAAAAAAAAATCAAATAAAAGGGGAAAACCTATGGACCCGATGAGATATCATACGAATTTTTTAAGAATGCTCCAATAGAGATATCGGAAACAATAGTAAAACTTTTTTAAAAACTACTGGCTAAAGGGGAAAATCCAAAAGTACTAAAAAAATCATTAGTAAATCCAATATTAAACCAGGCAAAGACCCAACAGAGATAAAATCATATAGATTCATCAGTAGAATATCTTGCAAGGAAAATTTTTTGAAAGTATTTATAAACAAACAGATTAAACTGGTGGTTGGAAACAAACAATAAACTAAATGAAGACCTAACAGGCTTCAGACCTAATAGTTCAACCATAGATGCATTACAGATAATGACTTCCCGATAAATAAAACATTTACGGAAAAAAAATACGCACTCAAAAGCCTGCCTAGATTTAGAAAAAGCATTCGACAAAGTCAACCATGAAGCAATAATAATCAAAGCAGCAAAACTAGGAATCGTAGGAACCCCACTCAAGTGGATAAGGATTTCTTAAAAAAACAGAAACCCACCAAATAGTAATAGGTAACAAAAAGACTGAAAAAGAAAACATAGCTAGGGGCCTCCCACAAGGCTCACCATTAAGTCCCTTATTATTTAATATAATGACAACAGACTTAACCCTAACAGAAGGATTAAAAAAAGTAACATATGCAGATGATTCACAAAAATAGCAATAAATAAGAATTTAGCAGAAGCGAAAAAAATACTTGAAATAGGATTTTAAAAAAAACCATAGAATGGGCGAATAAATGGGAGTTATTAATTAACCTAACAAAAAGGGAAAAATCATGTGTTTTACAAAAAACAAAATAAGAGAAATACCAGTGATAAAAATAGATAACAAAGAACTCAAATTCACAACAAAACCATACAATCCTAGGTCTAGAATTCGATGCCCCAAAATTAACTTGGAAAAATCAAATAAATAATTTAAAGATAAGTTGCTCAAACAGAATTAAAATTAATGAAAAAAATATCTTCAACAACATGGGGAGCAAATAGAGAAACCATTATAAAATTCTATGACATATACATTAAACTAAAATAGAATATGGTATCACAATTTTTGGAACAGCCAAAAATACGAAATGAAAAAACTTGAAATTTTTCAAAATAATGCTTAAGAATAGCCACAGGCTGCTTAAAACCACCCCAAAATTAACATTATACACTCTAACAAACAAATTTCCCCTCAAATATAAAACAAAAAGAACAAGAGTGTATACAGATGATGAAAATACTAGAAAAACAAGAAGACAACCAGATGAAAGTAATATAACAGCAAATATAGAAGAATATAACCCCGAAAAAAAATAAGAGCGGCCTAGTGCACAGAGTTATAAAACATGTAAAGAATTACAAATAACAATGAAAACAAAAACATTACCAAACATAACACCTATCCCACCTTGGTTGATATTTATAAAATGATTGAAACAAATTTCATAGATGATCCAATAAAGAATGTACCTGAAAAATAATTAAAGCGCAATTTTTAAAGATGGAAAATACAAGGTACATAAAACTATAAAAAGATATTCACAGATGGATCAAAAATAAAACAAATTCCACTTCAGCAGCCATATACATCCAAGACAAAAACATCACAACAATTTGGAAATTACCAGAAGAAACAGAAATAATAGAGGCTGAACTCTTTGCTATAAAACAAGGAATTATATATATCCAGAATAACAGATTAACAACATCAGTTATTTCTCAGACTCAAAATCAGCTCTACACCTTATTACAAAAACAAAACCAAAACATACAAAACATTATATTCGAAATACAGGAAATGATATACTCACTAACAAATCAAATAAGAAAATTACAATTCAGTGGATTCCATCACACAAAAATATAAGAGGAAACGAAATAGCTGATCAAGCGGCAAAAAAAGCGCACAATATAGGCCCAAACCCATAACCATACATGAGGACAAAAAAAAGAAGATAAAAAAAATAAGATCAAATAATCAAAGAAAATGGAAAACACACAAGACTAAACCAGCACTTACACAGAATGAAAATAACCAATGACCCACATGCAGATGGTGTCACAACCCAGAAGAAAACTAGAACATATAATATTACAATGCCCAGATTTCACTCTCACAGAACAGATTGATGGAAGCCCTGAAAAAAATCAAAATAAACAGCCCTAACATAGAATTATTATTCACAGGTGCTGATCCTCATCAACTAAGAAAATAATACATATTAAGACACACCAAAATATTCCTGAGGAAAACAAAACTAACAGAGATAATATAAAAAAGGAAAAGAAGAAAAATAGATCCAGGGGTATTTGACTATACAAGAGTCTAAAACCCTATAAAAGAAGAAAGAAGAAGAAGATTAACTACTGCCTTTTCTATGATTGTAGCGAGAATGAAAATCCTAATGGCTTAAAAGGGAGAAAAGAAAGGGGTTTTAATTCACCGATGTTTTACCCAAGTTTGAATAACTGTAAAGTGTGTTTAAGAAAAGATGATCTTTTCTATTGGTTTCGTAAAAGCTGATATAGTTTTTGGTATTGTTTTTTTGCTGTGGTTATATATAAGAGTTTTTTTTACCCTTTCAGATGCTTGCTACCTTGAGGACTATGTATATATCTGGGAAATCTCGGTAAAGATTTGAGATTGCCTACGCCTTTCAGGGCAATAATAATGATAATGACAGTTATGTATGTGTGTATATATATACATATTTATATAGACATATGTACACACACACACACACACACACACACAAACCCCACACAAACACACACACACACACACACCACCACAAAACACACACACACCCCACACACACACAAAACACACACCACACACACCACACACACACACACACACACAACACACACACACACACACACACACACACACACACACACACAAACACACCACACAACACACACACATACAACCCAAAATAAGACATACATAATATTGATAACAACATATACCAATTTAACACATATTTTATACTGCATACATACATAATACATAATAATACATAAATAATATATATATATATATATATATATATATATATATATATATAGATATATATATATTTTATTTTAATTATATAATTTTGGTTGTGTGTGTGTGTGTGTGTGTGTTTGTGTGTGTGTGTGTGTGTGTGTGTGTGTGTTGTGTGTGTGTGTGTGGTTGTGTGTGTGTGTGGGGTGTTTGTTTGTATATGTATATGTATATGTATATGTATATGTTATGTTTTATGTATACATGTATATGTATACATGTATATGTTATACATGTATATATATATGTATATATGATATATATGTAATATATGTATATATATGTATATATATGTATATATATGTATATATATATTATATATGAAATATATATTTAAAATTTTAATATATATATATATATATATATATATATTATATATATTAATATATTTTATAAATTATATATATATAGATATTATTTTATAATATATAAAATTATATATATATATATATATTATATATATATATATATATATTAAAAATTTTTTAAAAATATAATATATATATATATATTTTATATATATATATATATATTTATATATATATATATATATATATTTTGTAAACTAAAACCTAATTTCTTTTGATTTCTTCATTCCCCCTTCGAAAACCCAGTAATTTTCTAGAACCATTACATTTTAAACCCCTAACAAATCGGTATTTTATGACCCCTAGTGATTTTTAACAGTGCTAGCAACAGTTATGATCCCAAACCAATAGGGGGGAAAAAGGCATAAAGTGTCGTAGGAAAGGGTGGGTTAGATGATTGGAATTAACATTTGCATTTGTTAGAGAGCTGAGCCTCCTAAAAACCCCCCGTTTGGGAAACCTCCTGCCTGCCCCCACCAGCCCTTCCTGCTTGAACTGAAAAGGGGGGGTCACTGCTACTTCTGGCCAGCTATGATAGCTATTGGTCCTGTTTTGAGTGATGGGTTATAACCAACTCTGCTGTAAACACCCTTTTGCTGCAACCCAATCCTGGATACTTACGTTATGTTTTATTTATTAGTTATTAATTATTTTTACTATATTTGGTAAAGACATTGAGTCCATTGATACCAAATTTGCTTGGTTTTTAAGATGCAAACTGACGCTGGAAAATGACCTAAAACCATTGTTATGCATCATTAAGGAAGAAGATTCAGTATGTTGTAAATATGAAATAGTACAGTAGGTATCTATTTCAGAACTTTTTTTTTTCAGAATTACATAATAATACCATGATGAAGTCCAATAAAGTACGTTTGTTTATTTTGAATCGTAGCTGGAGTTTCATGTCCAGATCTTATGAAGTGTTGCATTTATCAAGAAAAGGGATTTCTTCATCTTCTACAAGAGTTAGTGAATGTAATGCTTATATTGAAATCTTATTTTTTAAGACATTTTTAAATATTATATTTTTTAATGGTTTTATATCGGTAAACGAACTTTGAACTTTTAGGTAATGCTTTTTGATAAAAAAAAAATGTTGGTTTTATATATTTTCAGTTTAAAATCTTTCTTGATTTTTAATATTTATTTGTTATATTTTAATACAGAACTTTGATTACTTATATAAAAATATCTATGTTAATGTTTAGAAAGACCACAAGAAAATAGAATAAAGTATTGGCCAATGACATACATAAACAGCACTATTTGGTACAGAAATCATGCTATTAATCTAGCTAGCCAAGGCTAAGTCCGTATCCATTCTTCTGTGCAATGTGCTAGCAGTAAAATCTTTTTTACCATAGGTAGACCTTGTCAGTCTCCCTTGCACTTATTATCAACTAAAGAACGCAGACCGAGTCAAATACTTAAGGCCACATCATTACTTTGTGTATTCAATTACCAAAAATGTTTATTCATTAATGGTACTATTCTATACCTGAGAGCTCTCAGTGGTGGCATTGTTTTCTGTTGAATCAGAGAGGGTCTCCAAAGTTCCCGCAGCAGCCTGGTGACCACATCCCATCAAGGAGAAGGAGCTCCCCCCAATAAGACCAATGTAAGACTGAAGTTAGTGCAGCTTCTTGGAAAAACTCTCGCTTGTGGACTTTTGCCAATAAGGAGGGTGTGGCCAGACTTGAACTGCTAATAAGGGTAAGGACTTTCATATTATAACAGTCTGTATAAATGTGGTTTGGTTAATTTGAGCATTTTAATTACTCACTGGTTATACTTGTGGTATCAGACGTATCCTGTGTGTTGCCTTATTATATATGATAGTATTATGAGCTAATGATGTATCCATGTATGTGGCACCACTTAAAATTGTTTTCTTATGTTCTTTGCTTACAGTTTAGCTGACAAATTGAGTTGTGGTGATACTGATGGTGTGGAACCTATGATCACTGTACTGGAGGACGGTTAGTAATTTGAAAAACATATATAATAAATACAAGTTTTTTTGTAGCGTAACATATGTCATGGTATAAATATAACTTGTGAATTTTTACAATGCAGCAGTTACTTTTAAGGAACGTTTCAAACCAATGAAAAACAATCCAAATCATACTCTCTGGAATTCTTTGATGAGTCACAAACGTTATAAAGTGGATTAACCACATCATATTCATAGTGAAGATTGTGATCACACTGGTTAATAAACCCCTAGAGGAAAATAGTTAGAATCTACTGAAAAGGAGAAAGAAAAGGCAAATTCCTTATTATTGGAATCCTTTCAAGCAAAGAATAGCTTTCATGTGTTTTGTAAAATGTAAATTATGTTGAATGTAGGCCCGATACTAAAAGAAAATGGCAAAAAAACTGATAAAGAATGAAATATGACAGTAATATTAATAAGAGCTTAATTATCATATTTTATGGGATTCTTTACATGACTACAGAAGCTATAAGATATTCGTCCGCAATTATTCTAATGATAAGCCGAATTTTATCCACTACTTTTATTTATTGGTAGGTTAAGGTTAAGAAAGTTTATTGTTTTAAGGATATTTTCTGTCATCAGATTTTGTAGAAAAATAATTAAAATTTTATGGAGTTAAATGCATAGAGTCATATTACGTAGACAGTTTTAATCAGTCTTAACGTGAAACTATCATCAGCATAGTGTTAGTTATAAGTATTCCAGTCTGTACATGATGTACGTAATACCTCTGACTAATTATTTTTGTTTTATTCACCAGGTCCCTTCCTCTTGCGGATGATGAGGTAACTTACAGGTGACTGAGTTGAAGAGCTGTTTAGGTTGTGCAGTAAAGCCCTCGAAAAGATTATTTTGTCGTCCTCCAGGCAACAATTGACTTTGGCTCAGACGAAGAATATTACCAATAAACTTGGGGAGAATAAAGAGAAAAAAGCCAGTATAGGATCTTAGTGGACGTTTTTATGGAATATGTCTAGTGTATTAATATATTGTAAATAATGATTTGTAGAAAATTTTTCCATGTTTCTCTCCCCTTTTTACATGAATTATACGTAGTTTTTTGTACAAGACTGATATTACTGACTAAACTCTAAGGATACAGTATTGAATTTTTGGTCGCATAATAAGTTGATTTACTGAGTAACTCTTAGGGATACAGTATATTAATTTTGGGTCCATAACTTAGACAAACAAAAGAAACCATACATAGCACCATTAATATAATTTACTGTTGTTACCTGTTTCAATTTCTGAGTATGTACATTGCTTAGGTATATATTGCAAATACTAATAGCAAGAAATGCAAATGCAAGCTTTTACGGTACGCCAAAAACAGTAAACTCTTTGTATTGGAAAGAAATAAGGATCTTTTCTTTCCTAAAGTAAGCACATTCTCTGTGAAGTATTGCTCATCATTATAGTTACAACATTTACATACATATACAAGTATCTATATGTATATGC